>NW_007735537.1:24912-27766 GCF_000696425.1 Galeopterus variegatus | reverse complement strand
AAGGAAAAAAAAAAAAAAAAAAAAAAAAAAAAAAAAAAAAAAAATCTTGTTCTGTAGGATAACACAATATTTCCGGAACCAACTTCAATTGTTTCAAGAAATATTGTTCCATTGTTATAGGATGGTGAAGTAGATTCTCCTACAATTTTTGTGTTATGCAAAGTATAGTGTATTTTTAAGTCCTATTTTATTGGTAAGAAAAATAATATCCTTTAACATTTCATTTCAGAATGGGTAATATATTCACATAGCTCAAAATTTAAAAGATATGTAAGAGTAGAGTGAAAAATGTCCCTGGAATTCCTGGCCCCAAACACCACTACCATCCCTAGACGTGATCAATGCTTTCAATTTCTTGAGTATTCTCCCAGAAATATTTTTGCATATAGAAACAATTACATGCATAAATTTCTTCCCTATTTTTACACAAATTGTCTACTTATTGTTTTTTTAACTGAACATGTCTTGGAGATTGTCTCATACTTGGACATACATCAAGAACTTCATGCTTTTTTAAGGTTGCATAGTATTGCATTCTATGAACACATTCTAATTTTATTGAACTAGTCTTGCATAGGTATATGGGTTGGTCCCAACTTTTCCTATTACACACAATGGATCAATCGATAAACCTTGTGCACACATCACTTCATACAGTGAAAACGATCTATATGTGAAGTTGCTAGAAGGTACAACTTTTAGGAATTCCCCTTCACAGAGCTGGCAGAAACTTATACTCTCAGCGTGAAGGAAAGGCCTCCTTCCCACAGAATGTCGTCACACTTTCTGATGCTGGGCGGTCTGACAGGTGAAAACAGAAACTCCGTGTAGTTTTAAGGGGTATTTCCCATCTTACAGGTGAGGTTAAGTTTTCATGATTAAGAGCTATTATATTTCCTTTTATGAAAACAAGTCTGTTCATATACTTTGTTCATTTTCCCACTGTATTATTGTCCTTTTCCCTTGATATGCAGGAAAATTTGTTTTTTACCATGAATTGCAAATATTTCCCCAGCTCGCCATTTTCTTTTTTATTTTGCTCATGGTGGTTTTTGCCATGTAGGAATTCTTTATGTTAGGTGAATTTATCCGTCTTTCATAGCTTTTGGGTTTTCTGTTATATTGTAAAGGCATTGCTGCCTCTAGGATGAAGAAAAAATTCCCATGGTTTCTATTAAAACTTATACGGTTTTATTTTTCATATTTACGTTTCTAATCCATCCAGAACTTATTCTGATATAGGTTATGAGGATTAAGTTCAACTACATTTTATTCCCGATGGTACTCATTCAAGTGGTACCCAGTACTTTTATTCACTCTTGTACAATGTGAGCAATTTTTGAAAAATGATCTTTTCACAAATCATTCAGCTACATAATGACATATTTTTGCTCCATCATATTAAAAGGGAAAACCTTAAATAGATCTTTCTATATATTTTATAATAACAACCAGTCCATGGGAGAAGGATGCAAATACCTGTTGTGTCTCTGTTTAAGGGGAGTGAATAGAATAATTCAATATATGTAAAGGGATTTTTGTTTTTGAAATTTAAGTACATAAGTTTTTAAATTGTTGTAAAATTGAGTTACTGCAAAAATATGGTAATGAAATTATAGCTAGCAGAATTGCTGTTAACTTATGTACTTTGTTATTATGTATATTGATTATATATACTATAGTTTACATATAAACCGAATACTTTGTGATATCACTTACAATGTTTGAATAAAGAAAATTCTAAACTATAATGTCAAACTTATGGAAAACCAAGAGCACAAATTGCAGACATCAGATGATTTCTGTGAAAATGTGACATCTATCCAATAGTTGTACCCAAGCTAAAACACAGAAAATTCTCTAAAAGTTCTTAGAATGTAGTTAAGATACAAATAAGACAAATAAGCATTAAAATTTTGAAATACTGATGAGAACAACATACAACCTACAGAGTAAATCTTGTTATTGTGAACAAGTTACAAATCATAAATATTTGCTGAGTAAAGGAATAAACAGTCTTTTCCTTATGTGACTTCTCTAAATTTACCACAGAAATCTTCAAAAGTCAATTTTACACATATACACGTCAATTTTAGTTAATGAGGTAGAAAAATAAGGAAGATACCTTAATAGCTCACTTATTACACTTGCTTAAATTTAATATGTAGAAATCAATGACAGTAATTACTAAAAGACTGTAATCTCATCCTTATTAACATTATTATAGACGGCAGCACCGAACGTATGAGAAGTTAATCATGTTACATAAGTCACTAAATTTAATCCTGGAAATTCTTACATGTCATAAGAATAGCCTGTTTGCAATTCTGGACATTCCAGATTAAATGTGTTAACTGACTAGTAAAGAATAAATCGACTATCATTTGAGTGTTATTTTCCAGGCACTATAACAGCATTTTGCATGTTATTACTTAACTTAATCCTCATAACCACAGGAAACAGGCAATATCATTTCACCAATTTAGACAAGAAAATGAAAATTAGAAGTTTAGAAACTTGTCTAAGTCACATAATTAATTGCTAAGTAGAATCACTGGTCTTATTCAGAGCTTATGTCCTTAATGCTATGTTATAGTTCATCACAAATGTAGTTAAAAGAAAAAAAAAAGGAGAGATAGAGAGAGATAATTTCAGGAATTTAATATCACTCAACTAAATACAAACTCTATTCAATTGAGAGTGAAACAATATTTATTTTTAAAACCAAAATTATTCCCTTGAGAGACTAGTATTCAGTAATCTCATTTCAATTGTGCTTTCATTAAATTCAAATTGGTTAAACCTTGAATGTGTAAAAGGCGGTATCTCCATTAAGCTATTGAAGAATTAACTC
>NW_007735537.1:16403-24902 GCF_000696425.1 Galeopterus variegatus | reverse complement strand
AAACTAAATACAAACTCTATTCAACTGAGAGTGAAATAATATTTATTTTTAAAACCAAAATTATTCCCTTGAGAGACTAGTATTCAGTTATCTCATTTCAATTGTGCTTTCATTAAATTCAAATGTGTTAAACCTTGAATGTGTAAAAGGCGGTATCTCCATTAAGCTATAGAAGAATTAACTCAGAATGAAAATAAGCACCTAAAATCTTTCCTGGTATACAAAAATACATGTACCATATAGGTAAAGGCAGGGAAAATCTGAGGATCATAAGGATATTTATTCCATATAAAGTTAAAAAATTAAATTCTTTAGGATATAAGTACAATAAATCTATTTTCCAAAATATAATTTATGATGTTGAGGACCGCTATAGAGGTTAAATTTTCAAAAACTCAACTGAACATTAAAAAACTAATGAAGCCATAACCATCTTGGGTCCCATGTTAGTTTCCTTATAAAAGAGAACATATGGAAGCACATAAATATTTGTTCGTGTAATATATTAGTCTTATAAATACTGCTTCAATTTATCCAAAAGTGCAACCAGTACAAATCTTTTCTTACTTTCCGTCTTTCAGGTCCATCGAACGCAACACTCCTGGCTTCTTCCACCGTCTCACAGACAAGGCCATTTCCACACTCAAATTCAATCACTTTCTTGAGCTGTGGAAACTGAGTTTTTATGACATCAATCGCCATTTTACAGCCTTTAATCTCCCTTAATCTTTCATTGATTGGCTTGATCTAAAAGGTTTAAAAAATACTTCATGTATTACATACACTAAAATATAAACCAACTGCTCATTATGTTCTTTCTCACCAAACACATACAGGCATGACAGGAAATGATGAATAGTGTGCACTTACACATAATAAAAGTATGACATGAACATGATGATCTATATCCCACCATTGGCTCATGTAACATTAAAAATAAACTTCATCAAAACCCAGAAGATTTAATTTCCAGATTCAGCCCTGTCACTAATTATTTGGGAGAAAACAATGCATGAGAAGTGCTCCATGCTCTCAAGACCATGAAATGTAGTGGAAAATACTATCCTTTAAAATATGTGTCAAAAGAGCTGTACGAAATTATGGCACTTAAAAAACACTTTACGAATAAATGTTCAGGAAAGGCTTCAGACATTCTTAGTCATGAGTCTTAGGTTGGATCTACAAGCAGATCAAAAAAGTATTTGCAATGTATTAATGAAAACCTGCAAGTAAGATCTCACTACTGGGTAACAAAGCAAAACAAAGCAAAAACGCTACATGCAACCAAAATGTGTATATGTGTGCCTGTGTTATATATATACACATGCACACACGAGTATATACACCTGCGAATATATATTTATAAAAATTGAAGTGTATGGGAGCAATCTAAAGTTGTTACTATTAGGGAACTGGACACTGAAAAGGGATGAGTATTCCCTTTATATTTGATATACTTCTTTATGAGATGTTTTTAAAAATGAGTTTGCCTTGAAAAACTTCTCAAGTGGGTAATAAGTAGAACAGGATTTTAACAGGAAGATGAATTAAGGCTAAGAAGTTTCAGGAGGCAGAAGGTATAAGCAAAAGTGTATTAGTACAATGGGCAGCTGGCATTTGCTGAGCCCCTCCTCTGTGCAGGCACTGTGCCAGGTGGTTTACCTGTAACGATTCCTTGCAATATTCCAATAAGGTAAGAATTAATTCTTCTACTTCATAGATGAAGAAACCGAAGCCCAGAAAAGTTGTGAAGAACTTAATGAGAGCAAATAAGAATTAGGGCTGAGATTCAAACTCAGAGCACTCCAACTCTAAGGCATGTGCTGTTAACCACTATGCACACTGCCTGCAGTTCAGGGTCTTGACTGCCAGATCAAATAAAACATTATCTTTGGTAGGCAATAAAAAATTACAAAGGATATCAATTATGGTATGATAGAGTTCCTGCTGCAGGAATTTAGATTCTGGATATGTGAACATATATCAACACATAACTCAAGGCTCAAAATTTAGCCTGCCCCACCAAGAGTTGACACACTGGATCAAATAATCACAATAGAGACTGAGTTGACATTTCGCCCACAGACCATACATCTTATCAATCTCCTTTCTAGATGGTCCCTAACTTATGATGGTTCAAGTTATGATTTTTTGACTTTATGATGGTGTGACAATGATATACATTCAGTAGAAACCGTACTTCAAATTTTGAATTTCAGTCTTTCCCTGTCCTAGTAGTGTGTGGTATGGTACTCTCTTGTGATGCTGGCAATGGCAGCAAACCCCAGCTCTCAGCCAGCCACGTGATCAAAAGAGTAAACAACCGATACTCTGCAGTGCACTATGATGCTCAGCTATGAGGTTCGGTAGGTTAGGTGTATTAAATGCATTTTCAACTGATGATATTCTCAACTTACGATAGGTTTACCGTGACATAAAGCAATGGTCAAGTTGAGGAGCGTTTGTATTTTGCTACCGAACAAAATACATTGCTGGCTAGTATGCCCAGTGTTGGACTTCTAGAGCAATGGCACCAGAGTCACCAATACAGAATTATGGCAAAACCCGATTAGGAAAAAAATAATATGATCAAGAATGATAGCAGCTACTTGATATTATTCTTTGCCTGCCAATACATTAACACCAGCCATGCAAATGACGGGCTAATTGGCAACGATTTTTTTCAGTCACTACCATAGTTTTAGGCAATAAAGACATACTATAACAGACAAGTTTTTATCCCTACTAAATACCAAACATTACAAATTTCTTACCTCCAGGTAATCTAGAGCAAGGAATGTCTCAGGTTCAGCTCTTTCCTCCTTCAGAAATTGAATACAATCTTTTGCTACTTTTTCAGAGACCACAACAATGGCAAACATGTACTGGTCAAGAAGCTTAGTAACAGCCAGCTGGTATTTCTTATGAATAGGATGACACAGGTCGACCAGTCTTCCAAACTTAGCAGGTTTCAAGAAAGGAAAGAAAAACAAATATATTAGTGAGGAACGTATAATTCACTGTTTTCTCATGTAACAAAGCAACATAGATAAAACATAATTTATAAAATTATGTCATAATTTAATAGTCTCATTCACATGGACCTAAGTTTTATTATGAAATGTCCATTTAGGCATGTCGCTTCATTTAAGAAAAGAGTAATGCAGAGGGACTAACCTTATCAAAGTACTAAAATATTTTCTAAAACTGTAGTAATTAAATAATATTCATTCATTTCCTATTTATTAAACGAGAATCTTTGAGGCACCTACTACGTGCAGGACTGAGCTAGACACTGGGTAAACATTACTTAATTCAACAGGTACTCTCTGATCTCACACAGTTTTCAGTCTAGTAAGGAAGAAAGACAATCAGTAATCACATGCATGTAACAACACAGAGCTTAGTCACAGTGACCAAAAAAAAGAGTGCTCTAAGAGTATATAAAAGAGACCAGGTTGGCCTAAAAAGTCAGGGAAGGCTTCCCATGAAGAAGTGTTATTTGAGCTAAGATCTGATGAATGGTCAAGAATTAGACAAGTTCAAAAACTTTACTAGAATATGTCTGAATGTCAAACATCCTGTATCAATAGTCTCTAGAATACCTGAAGATTTAATTGTATATCTTTGTACTCTCTTCCATTTATTAGGTTCACTCCTTGCTACTTCTAATTTATTAATTAGTATTCCTTGCTACTTCTTATTAACTTATTTTATTTATTAGTCTATTTTATTTATTAAGTAAATGTTAAGTAATTACTTTTTCAGTAATAATGTTTGTTCTTAATTTGTTTTCTTAGCTCCATGTTTTCCTTTTCATTTTGTTTATCCTCATATTTGAATCTGGTTTATGAATTCAAGCTCTTATTAAATTATGCAAAGCAGAAAACACTTATGCGGGATTATGTTCTATAACTTTCTAGGCTGGACTTTTAGGCCTCTAAATATTTTTAAATATTTTCTTTCTCTTTATTTTATGTATACTTATAGCTGTAGCTGCCATAGTGATTCTATTCATCTTGCTTTGGTTTAATGTGGGCATCTCTGTTTATTTTCATTTGCTGTAATAATCATTTCATTTTCTTTTTGTAAAAAAAAAAAAAAAAGCCTACAGTACTCGATATTTCCAGGTGCTCTCCTATCCAAGTAATAACCAGGCCCAACCCTGCTAACCTTCCAAGGTCAGACAAGATTGTGCATGGTTAGGGTGGTATGGCTGGAGACAGACAACTTTTCCTTGATTACCTTTCCCACAGAACTGAGATGTCTAACTCCTTTGAGCAACAGTTGGTGGAGCAAGTACTTCCTATTCTATCCACCTTCCTACAACCTCAGGGATTGGAGGGCAGGGTAAGTGAGAGCTCAGCTAAGGCTTTGTAAGATTATGCTTTGTTTGAATACCTGAGTGCTGCTCTTTCTTCTGATTTTTAAAATTTATATCCTATACGAAGATTCTTCTACCTTGCAGGCGGAAGACAAATCCTACTTTGGAAAGAACTTCAAAATGGCCTCTCAATTTAATGAGGAGCCATAGAGTCTTTATTTTCATCAGAGAGCATTAGAGAGTCACCTTTCCTGATTCAACAGTCTTTGATTCTAACTCCCTCCAGTTAGAAGAGCAAAAAAATACAGATAAGTTTGCTTCTTTTTAGATTAACTTTTATTAAGTGAGAATTTTAGGAAATGGTCAACTTATCACTTGGCTTAGGCAGAGTTAAAAAGCAATGCTACAATTCAGTTATTTTTTTTAATATCCTGGACTATCACCACTTTTTAGGTTTATAACATTAGTTTGACTCGTTGTAGAAAAGGATATGTTTAGGTTTTTGTTATTTTGTTAGAAATTGTGGAAAAAAGATTCTGTGACCCATGTTTACTCCTCCATCATTATCCAGATGTCAAAACCACATTGAAGAGTCAGAAAGTCAAAAAAGGGTACTGTAAAGGAGATGAAGATGGGTGGCCAGAGAGGTACAAGGAAAACCATGACAGTGTGGTACCATGGAAGCCAGTGGCAGGTGTTTCAAAATAGGTCAAGTGGTTAACAGTGTCAAATGCTGAAAACAGGCCATCATAACATGACTGCACAGTGTGCAATGTTGTAAGTGACAAGAAAGTCAGATACCCACCCCCTGATCCAAAAGGAAATAATACCATGGGGGTGACACCCCAAGTAAAAGGTGATATTGTATTTTCTTGATGACATACATAAGCAATGCTAGATGCATAGTTAAAGAATAAAAATATGCCAATGATGTCGCTGAAAAAGTATTTTTTTAAAAAATTAAAACCATGAAGAACATGAGGTATGAGTATACGTGTCTGGGGGCTCAGACTACTTCATGCCACCCGTTTCCTTTGGGGATACTGACAATAACTCAGACTTTTTGGGTACTGTTTTCATATCAATGCTTCTCCCCAGTAATTACTTATCTGTAGACACTACCCAAAGTAATTTGCATTTTACCCTAATTGTTTACCCTTTAAATATAAATTGCCAAACACAAAACATAAAGATTTCTGAATTGTTTTGCTTCCTAATAAAGGTATATTTATAGTTCCAAATAAGAATTTACTGTTTTCACCACCCAGGAATGCTTAGCCTTGTTTTAATTGTTCATTCTAATTACCACAGAATCTGGGTAAAGTCTTTTAAGGTGATCCAGAGTCTCTGCTCTCTTCTGCTGACGTCTTCTCTCATGGTTATCAATTCCAGCATTCTGCAATTCACTTCCAATAAGATCCAATTCTTCATTAACCTCAGACATTCTTGATTTTGCTTTGTCAATTTCAACCACTAGGGTTTCCTCTTGCTCTTTCTTCTCTTTCAAGCAATCCCTTTGTAATAACAACAACAAATTATACTGCAAAAAGCAAAACCAAAATTTAGGAATTACCAGATACAACGTACTCTTATCTGGCATTGCAAGGGAATGGAGTAGTGCTCTATTAATATCGAAAAGATAAAAAAAATATATAATACAATAAACCTAACACCAAATGAGGGCAAAAACAATTTTGATCGTTCGTTGTTGATTCAAAAGATATGTATTTCTGTGCACTGAAATAGTAACGGTAGATCACTATAACCAGAGCAGTCCTCATGAGCTTAATAAGGAAATGCCAATTAAAAAGAAACCCTTAGTTGCAGAATACTTAGGTTGTATGAGGGTTCTTCAAAAAGTTCATGGAAAGATTCATATTATCATTTGATTCTACTTTTCCATGAACTTTCTGAAGTAACCTTGCATTAGCTTTCATAACTCACTACTTTCATTAAAAATATCAGTACCAAAGAGAGGTAAAATTTCAGTACTGTTACACATTTGTATTTCCAAAATTTAAATATTTCATTTTTTATGTAGTCAAGGATAATCTTTAACAATCTACAATGAAATGAAAAGCAATGGAGGAAACAAAGAAAAGAGTCGAGGAGTGAGAACTTTGTATCAGTGGGAGCATTCATTTGCTAGACAGAAATAAACAGACACTTGAGAGGTAAGAAAGCTGAGTGTTTTTTTTTTTTTTTGTCTACCTACATGCATGTCTTTGTATCCTCCTCCAACTTCTCTATTCGTTTTTTATGATCTTCTATTTGTTCTTTTATTTGTTTTAGATTTCCCTGAAATAGGAAAGGAAACCTAAAATCAATTACAGGAATTCCACCCCAGTTAAATTACATGCCTAACACTTACTATAACATTGTAAGCTGTTATAAATTTGAAATACATCAAATACAACTATATGAAAATATTTATGAGAGCAAATTTTAAGTTTAAAAAGGCAGTCTGGTATACAGCTTTGAAGTTGCACAGATCAGGGTTCAAATCGTAACTCCATCATTTGCTGGATATTTGATCTCCAGCTAATTCACTCTTATGGCTTCAAAGTCCAAGAGGATTATTTTCAAATATCTACACAGTTCTTATCTGTCCTTCAAACTAATTCATTCAATAAATATTTATTCACTGGCTACCATGGGGTAGGACCTGGAGATACAATAATGAACAGGACAGAGTCCTTGCCTTTAAGGAGTAATGTCTGGTGGGAAAGAGACAAGTAATGACAGTAGTGCGGTTTAATGTTAAACAACTTATAGGACAACTAATAGACTTATGGGGAAAGGACTTCACAAGTCTTGCTCTATTCATTTTATCATTAAATCCAGTAATGTGGTAATCTCCAATTTGTTTCATGTCTTTAAGCCTTCCCACATCTAATTCATCCTGTGTACTATAGCAAGATTGATCTGTCTTACTCCATTACTAAATGATCGAACAGGACAGAGTTCTTGCCTTCAAGGAGTAAAGTCTGGTGGGAAAGAGACAAGTAATGACAGTAGTCTGGTTTAATGGTAAACAACTTATAGGACAATTAATAGACTTTTGGGGAAAGGACTTCACATAAGTCTTGCTCTATTCATTTTATCATTAAATCCAGTAATGTGGTAATCTCCAATTTGTTTCATGTCTTTAAGCCTTCCCACATCTAATTCATCCTGTGTACTATAGCAAGATTGATCTGTCTTACTCCATTACTAAATGATCTAAAACCAGGAGTGTATCAAAGTAAAACCACAATTCTTTTTCGGTGTACCACCGGGAAAGAGAATAGCACACTTTTGAAGTGGAAAAGGACAAGCATATTCCAAGGTAATTATCCTGTTTTCCTCACTTATCACACAAATTTACTGAACAAACCTCCACTATGGAAGGTGCCAGAGTTATAAAAACGAGAGAGACAGCTCTTTTGCTGTAGGAACTCACACGTGTTGAAAGTAGAGTTCCCATACTGACGTTCTATGATCTCACGTAAGAATTCCATCCAGAGAGGGAAGAGCAAGAGTCGTCAATGAGGAGAGGACCAAGCTCAGCCAGCTGGGAACAGGCGCTTCTGCGCCTTTACTCTGGCCACTCCCAGAGCCTGTGTCATGCTAGATGGTCATTAGTTTAACATGCCAGGTGGGTCTCTTAGGTGGCGACCTAAGGGCCTGGGACAAATTTAGGACTTGGCGTAGTTCCGTGGAAGAGTAGGATTTAATAGAGAAAAATCTAAAAGACCAGGGTCAACAAGAGAAGAGAAGGTGTGGGTCCCATTTGCTCTCACCATCCCACAGGAGGTGAGTCAGGACCTGGGTGCTCTGCTGGACGCATAATGTGGGATAATCGGACTACCCTGGTACTCCACATTCTGGACTTGAGATGCTGCGTGATCACACTAGTTGTCTGAGAAAACCAACTATTGCTCAGCGCCAGAGATCTTGGGACCTGTGGAAAGTGACAGAGCCACCTATCTGTGAAGGGAGTCATAGGTCCTGTGGAAACTCAGTTTGAGATCCGAACCCGAGGCCTTGGTGTTATCAGCAGCACACTCTCCAAAGTGAGCCACGGGCAGGCCCGATTTCTTTTTTATATTCACAAGGCAACAGCTGTTCAACTGACACTCATTGACATGTACTAAGTGCAAGGTTTACAATGGACATCATTATGAATCCTGCCT
>NW_007735537.1:0-15747 GCF_000696425.1 Galeopterus variegatus | reverse complement strand
CTATAGAACTTACAATGTGATACAAATGATACAATTATACAAATATTTTAAAAATATTTCCACCTATGTTACTATCTTTGTTTTTCTCCTGACACAAAATGCCACCTCTTCTACTCACAGGACTATCATATACTGCACCTTCCATATTTGTAGTTCCATCTGCCAAATCACAAAGACTAAATGAGACAGTGTACTATAAGGTGAAGGAGATGCACTCTGAAGACAAAGCATTTGGAAGTAAATACCAATTCCTCCACTTATTACCTTAGTCAAGTTTTCTTAGTCATTTCGTGTTTTGATCCCCTCAGCTGTAAAATACAGTAATCCAACAAATATTTATTGACTATCAGGTGTGGAAAAGGAACTATTCTAGTTGCTTGGGATGGATCAATGAATAAAACAGACGAACATCCCTGCTCTCATAGAATGTACACTGTAGTGGGGGAACACAGACAAATATATTTGAAACACAAAAGATCTCCTAAATAATACTAAGCACCATAACAGGTAATCCAGAAATTATTTAATTGCTTATGATTGATGTAAATCCATTTACATATTGAAATGTTACTACCAAAAGGGAATAAAATGTCACTGAGGATAATTCCAAATCATCACAGCACAAACTGAGGTACCTGAACTTCACCATGCCTCCTCTTTTCAAACGCCATTCTTTCTTCCTCCGCCTTCTGTTCCCACTGCAGTTTTTCCAGTTGTTGGATCGTTACAGCTGCTTTCGTTCTTACTTCTTCCTTAAGTTCGTCATAACGATCCAGCTGAGTAAACAGCATTGAAACATTGCTAACTCACTTATAGAAACATGACAGGAAATTCTTTGTATTATACTAGCAGATAATTAATCTTATCAAAAGCTAATTTCATATACATTGGATCATAATTGGCCATTTTACCCAGGTAATCTAATGTGAACATCATAGAAAACCCTCTTTATTTAAAACTGCTTCTATAGAGCAAAAAGGTATTCAAAAGAAACCCTATAATAATGTTTCTGTCAGAAAATCTACAGAGAAAGTGGAATCCAGAGAAAATGATATATCTTTTTCCTATTTATACAGTCACTATGATTTTGGTATATATAGTATTATGTAGGATAATCATAAAATTACTGAATGAGATAAATGATAAAAATTTAGCTGAGAAAATATTTGTAACTCTCAATTATAATATTTGGATATTTACTATTGATTTATTATAATTAAATACCATACACTAAGTTGGATATTAATTTATCACTGAACATTTTAAATCACCTTAAATAATCAATTTCCCTCCTGTCAATGAAATGATGTCTCTTCAAAGCCATATATATCAGACCTTTAAGTTTTTATAATATCGCAAGAGAAAAAAATTCTTACCTTAAATAGCTTAATTACCTAACTTTTATATAACAAAATGACATCATGTAACCTTGTTGAAGTATTTTCTAGGACTTTAACTCATAGATGTTATAATGTCAATTAATCTTATATAAAATACTTTAGTCTGAAGAATAAATTCAGGTTCTGTGTTTAGGCTAAAAAATCTAAATCCCCGTAATTTACATTCTGTCGAAAATCTCTTAAAATATCAGAAAGAGAGAAAATCCTTTACATTTTTTCTAATTAAAAGCAGAAGTTGAAACAATAGGTACAAACGATTTCCCATTTATTGACTTTTTCACCTTACTGTCTTCCAGTTTTAAGTCTCGTAATTTACTTACGATTTCCTTTTCAATCTGCTTTTCAAAACTTATCCATGCACCATCTAAATCAACCAGTTCTGTCTCCACGGCTTCTATGTCATCTTCCTGTTTAGAACATTGTTTTTCACTGTCCTTTACTGATTTCTTAGCCACATCTAATTTTTCCAGGTGGTGAGAAGTGCTTTCTTTGGCTTGAATGTATTGAAGCTGTTTCTGATTTAAAAATGCTTCGAGAGATCTAAAAAGAAAAAAGTTTGCTTTAAAGGAAATTATATTTTTTAAATATAAAAAAGGAAGAAGTCCTTTTGATCAAATCACGTTAATAAATAAATTCTAAAATTCAACTTTCAGACTGTAAACAGATCAGTGGTTGCCAGAGGCTGTGCAAGGTCAGGAGGAAGGTTAAACAGATGAAGCACAGGGGCACTTTTCAAGAGTGGATAAACTACTCTCCATGATATTGTAGTGGCAGACTCATGACACTATGAATTTGTCAAAACCTATAGAATTTTGGAGCACCAAGAGTGAACCTTAACGTAAGCAAATTTCTTTTAAAAATCACTTGAAAGCCTGAGGGATCCTAAACGGAATAGAATGTGATAGAAGAATTACAAATGTATAAACAACTTTACCAAATGGGTGGGAGGAAACTGGCTCACCTAAGTAATTTTGGAAATGAGCAGAGTCTTTAAGACTAAAATCAAAAGGAATTGTTTGTAAGCAGTGCACTCCAGTTATAAAGTTGCTTCCCATGGAGGTATGGGTGAACAATTCCGATACTGCTATACATGATTACTGGAATAGAACAATTAAGCTAATAGATGGCTGATGGTGGACGCCAGGTTTCTCACCATTGAAATGGGGAGTTATAGATAAGCAAGAGAAGGCTAGAGTGATCCATGTGTTAATGGATTAAAATGGAGTGAGAGTATGAACTCATGTTTAGTTCAAAGAAGATACAGATGACTATATATGGAAATATTTAGATATGTGTATTTACACGAGTTACTATACACACATATATTTCCCAGTTCTGTCAGCTGAGAAAGCCTAGACAGAAAACATCCAGAAGGAAAGAGCACACTTGGCACCCAGATGTTTAGTTCCTAATACCAATAAAAGGACCAGAACTCCTTGAAGAAATTACTGACTCTTGGGCAAGCTCACACAGGCTAGAGTAGGCTGATTCTAGGACTGGCCCCTACGAAATGAGCCTGGAACATCTTGTAGTGCCAAAAACGTAAGGAATTGCTCCCAAACCAAAATCACAACGATGGGGATATGTCGAAGGGACACAGGAGTCCATTCAGAGTTCTTCATAATCTAAGCAACAAAATAAACAATGCAGTATTAGATTATAACCTCAAATATAAAATATCCTCATATCCATACTGATGTAAATAAATAATTGAATAAATAAATAAATAAGAGACCAATCTCCCGTGTAGAAGAATTCTAAATAAATCATGTAGATACTCTGCCCTTGAGGTAGAACACAACTCCCCATTCCTAAGGTTTGGGCTATGCCTAGTGACTTCCTTCCTAAGAATATAGTATGAAAAGGGGGAAAATAAAAGAAGACTTTTCCAATGGAGAAACCTGACAAAGTCAGGTGATCAGGGTCAACATCAACCGTGATGTCATGTTGATATTATGATATGTGATAAAGGATGTGATATATCCTATGACATATATCACATGTTAACATCCTGATGCCTTATGATGAGAATGGCATTTTATTTCTGTGGTCTTCCTCCCCAAATCCTACAACCCCATTCTAATTTTAAGAAAAGTTTTCAGACAAATCCCGACTGAGGAACATTCTGCAAAAACCCTGACCAATACTTAAAACTGTCAAGGGCATCAAAAACAAGAAAAGCCTGAGAAACTGTCATAGCTGAGAGAATCCTAAGGAGACAGACAACTCTAAATGTAATATGGTATTCTGGATCAGAAAAAGGACATTAGGAAAAATCTAAGAAAATATGAATAAGGTATGAACTTTAGTTAATAATAACGGGTCAATACTGGTTTATTAATTCTGACAAATATATCACACTAAGATGTTAATAACAGGAGAGACAGGGTAGGGAATTCTGTACTATCTTTATAACTTTTCTGTATATTTAAAAGTATTCCGAAGTAAAAAGATTATTTTAAAAAGTCAACTTTCAAAGTGTCACTTATTATTTTCTATCGATCTACATATAACCCATCTATTGCTACCTATTTATAAACACTCACTTTACTTCTTTTTCTGTCTGAAACCCAGCTATTGCTACCTATTTATAAATACTCACTTTACTTCTTTTTCTGTCTGTTGCAGTTGTCTGGTTAGCATTCCACGTTCCTTTTTCTTGGCTTTAACTCTGTTTCCATGATGAGAAAGAGACTCTTTTGTGACACTCAAATCCCAATTCACACGCTCTAACTCAGAATTCAGAAAATGAATTTTCCTCTCATAGTGATATAGTTGGAAAAGGTGTAGTTGTATCTTCTTGACTTTCAGTTCCTCAAGGAGACCCTGGTAACGTTCTGCCTATAAAATAGTACAATTCAACAGTAGTAAAAAGTGAACATAGTTAAGCTGACCTTTCATAAACCCAACGACTGTACCAACAAATGATCTCTAATGAATTTTCATTTATGTCACTAAGAAACAGTATTCTTGACCAAAATACCATTATTTAGGGAAGGCTGCTGAATACACTTCTCAATTAAACCAGGAAACCATTAATTTTGTATCCATGCGCTCCGTGGTGCGGTGGTAAGAAGAATGGAGTGGCACCCCTAACCCGGCTACTAATCCCATTTCTGTCTTGAGGAGTTTGGCAAGTCCATTAACATTTCAAGCATCAGCCTCCTCATTTGTAAACTGAAGGAAGAGCATCATGTAACTTGTACGGTCCCTAGCAACTTTAAATTCAAGGATTCCTGGCAAAATTCCTGCTACAGGAAGTGATTTTCCTACAGATAGAACTAATAGGACTATTAGTGCTCTTAATTATAGGTGAATAGGAAGAATTTCGTTAACATTGATGCTATTAATAAAGAAATAAAGGAATGAACTCACTCAAGCGGAGAGCTCCTAATCAATGCAGAATTTCAAGTAACAACTAAATGGTCATCCTCCAGGATGTTGTAAAAAATGAGGAAGTTGGACTGTTCTAATTGTCCTTATCACGTTTCAAGTTCTGTAATTTTATAAGTTATTTCACTACACTGTGACTATTGCAGTCTCACTTTTACTGCTACCACCCCTTTTTACTGACAAAACGGACGCATATACACATTAAAAAAATATGAAGAAACAGAGAAAAACCACGAATTAGAATCATATCCACTTTTCATTTATTTTCTTAAATATTTATTGAGTATCTACTATGTGCTAGGCCCTGTTCTCTGTGCTGCTGGGAATATAGTGAAGAACTAGACAGACTGTCCTTGCTCTTGTGAAGCTTATATTCCAGGTATTTGAATGGGGCGGGGTAGAGGAAGAGGAATCAGAGAATAAACACACAAACAAATAATAAACAAGATCATTTCATACAGCAATACATTGTCCAAAAGAAACAACACAGGCTGATGTGACAATACAAGAGAGGGGATGCTAATTGAGATTGGGGCAGGGGCTGGGGGTGGTGGACAGCAAATGCCTGCTTGAGAAAAGAAAACGGCAGTTTTATAAAGACTTGAACGAGAGAACCAGCCATGAAAAAATCAGGCATACAGCTCTCTAGGCAGAGGAAATAGCAAAAGCACCAGGATAAAAGGGAGATTGATGTATTCGCCAAATAAGAAAGTTCAATGGGGTGGCAAAATAGAGGACGTTAAGGCTTGAGAGGTGAACAGAGACCAGATCAGTAGGCAGGAAAGAGACTAGATTCTCAGTGCAGTGGGAAGCACTGCCCTGGAAGCTTTCATGCAAGGGAAAGACAAGATCTGATTTGTGTTTGAATAAGATCACTCTAAAATGCAAACGATTACAAACCATAGACAAGGCACTGTACAGTACTTCACAAATTTCGTGGGAAAATGGAACTAAACAATAATACAAATCTTTCAGTTAACTTCATGAAGACCCTTCGTACTAGGCATTGTGAAGGGCACCAAGAAATACCACAACATTTGAAAAGTGCAGCCATGATTTCCTAGGGGTCCCCAAGACCCTTTTAGAGAACCCCAGATCACAAAACTATTTTCATAATAATACTAAGACAGCATTTGCCTTTTTCAGTGTGTTGACATTTGCAGTGATGAGGTAAAAAACACTGGTGGATAAAACTGTTAGGTCTTAGCACAAAAAAGATTTAATGCTAAGTATGTAGGAGAAGTTAGCTGTCTTCTATTAAGCCAGACGTTAAAGAGACCATAAAAATGTAAACCTGTGTTGCTCTTCTAATTATTTTGTTTGGAAAATGTAGTTATTTTTCATAACAATCTTATTTATGTTAACATGTAATAAGTTTGTTATTGCTGTTTTTTACATGGACCATTAAATCTATTTTTTAAATTTTCAGTTTTGATTTCCAATACAATAAGGATTTGTAGATAAAATCCACATGTACACAAACTCTTTGCTGTCCTCAGTGCTTTATAAGTGTGTAAGGGGGTCAAGATCCAAAAGTTTCAGAGCCTCTGCTACATAAGATATAAACCTATCAAGCGTGTTTTTAGTTGAGAAAATCAGACATTTTCGTAGTTCAGGTTGTCCTGTCTATTTGGGATTAAGAACCCAAAGAGTGAAAGATATATCCAAAAGTTTATCCTTACTGAACATTGGGCTTTATTTTTCTTATATTGTTAAAGAAATCTTCTTAGTAATCACAAGCCAATACCTAGCAACTCTAATTAAAGAAATCTTCTTGGTAATCCCAAGCCAATACCTAGCAACTCTAACAGACAAAATGTTTTGGTATCTAACACTTACTTGGTTACATCTTCATGACACCTTACCTCTTCTTTCTCTAATTGTGCTTGTTTGCACTCTGCAGCTACACTTTTTTTCTTATTAAAATTGAACTGTGTATCCTCTTCTTTGTAACTTACTTTGTAAGCTTTTTGTAACTTTCTCTTCTTTTCTTTATATTCTCATATTAGTTCTCCTGAGCTGGTGATTTCCTGAAAAAACTGGGTTCTTTCTTTTGTTTTTTTCATTGAAATCGATTCTACACTTTCCTTTTAAAAACAGTAAAGCACACCAACATATAAAACATAGTGATGTATTTTCACAACTATGGATCCAATAAACTACTACAGGTACTTACCTGAAAAACTAGGCAGTTTCGTGCTTTGACTGTTATGCCGATCTTTTCCAACTCTGCTATGTAAGCAGAACGACTCACAGGATTATCATCACAATGAAATTCTGAGCATCCCTCTAATATAAAAGGATAAAGACTATTACGGGAAACATAAATATCAGACATATCTCCATAACCAAAGAAGTTCAATAAAATATTTTTTGTTATTGAAATGTCCAGTGATGCAATAATATAATCATATACATATTAATAAATGCATTTAATCAGCCAACAAATACTGATTGTCTATTAGGAGGGTACTTTAGAAAGCTCATGGAAAAATAGAATTGAAAGATAATACAAATCTTTCCATGAACATTCTGAAGGACCCTCGTATATACCAAGGACTGTTCTACAGCGGTGAACATAACAGATAAAAATTTCTGATCTCAAGGAGCTTATATCCTCGTCAGGAAGACAAAGAAAAATAAGATATGCCATAAAAATAAATAGGATGTGAGAAAGTGGTAAATGCTGAGGAGTAAATATGAGCTTTGAATGTGGAATGGAAGTTTCTGTGTTGGGGGTATAGGCTTTGCAATTTTTAAAAAGGTGGGCAAAGGAATCCTTACTGATATGGAAACTATTGATTTAAAAGTCTAAAGAAAGTGAGAAAACTGGTCAATGAATATATGAAGGTGACAAAGTGTTGAAATACTTAAATTACTCATGAAGGCACAAGTATAAAGTAAGAAGTCCTTCTAAAATCATCTGTGATAGCATTTGGGGGAGGTTATTAGACAGCATTTATACATTAGAAATGTTCTGGTGGACACTGAACAGTAACAACAAAACAAAAACAAAAACACGTATTTATAGAGGCTCTGTGAAATCTAAGAATAAGATAAAAAATAAACAACTCTCAATGTTGTTTATTCAGATAACACAGGGAATTCATGAATAAATCACAGCATACAAATTCAAACATTTCACTTGAGCTGCTTTTCATGTTAAGAAAAACTGTCTAACACAAGCCAAAAGTATGCATCTAATTAGTTCATCATAAGAAAAGCAGATAAACATAACATCAGGAAGAACTTGTATAACTTCTCTCTCTTTGAGGTAGACTCCTTATATCTTAACCAAATATCCAGATATAAAAAAGCTATTTGACAGTACGGGGATTTGAAGGGTACTTGAAAAGTTTTGCAGAAAGATTTTGAAGTTCCCTTGTTATGTCTGCTTAAGGAAGAGTCTTAGTGGAGCATCAAATAGATTCTGTTACTTGCCTCTGATATTTTCTATTGAACAGGGGGAAAAAAAACCCTCTCATTCACTATGCCAATGGAACAACAATGATCACCCTTCAAAGAAAGAAAAGAACAGGCAATCTGACTTAATCCTAAACAATCAAATGACATAAGCAAAAATCTACAGAAACTACCTCGGATAATCCTTGTAAATGTTTTCTCTTCCCCGCTTTCCTCCACATACACAATTTTTACACTTGCAGAAGAAGAAATAAGTTTTAAATATGTGTTCCATGAACAAGTTCTTGAATATTTTTCACTCTCAAACTAGCTGTTTTCTGTCCCATTACAAAACGGAGTGCATCAATTACATTGGATTTTCCTGGGGAAGGAAAGAGAAAAATTCAATCGTTGTTAATCATAAAAAGCCTTGACTAGAGCTGTAGAAATCAGGACACGACTGGGAGTGAAATATAGCCAATATACATGCCTAAATAGTTCTGTCTTCTCAATGTTCAAAATGCATGTGACTGATAAGTTTTACTTTGATTACTTGTTTCTCCTATGCAGCTATGGTAGAGCATTAAGAGATCTAAATTTAAGGACCTAAATCCCAGCTCTCTCCCATTATTAGGCATTATGCCCCGGATAATCATTTAACGTCTATGAATTTCAGTTATTCTTATTTTATAAATAAGCATCGTCAGTGCAGCACTAAGCACTCACATACTGAAAAAAACAAAGGTTAACTAAATCCAGGGTCTTCCCAACGGACACACTAAGGTTGCTAGGCTATTTATGACTGGCATGAGATGGTGCTACAAAAAATTATATAGCAGGCCTGAGACTGCTATCCTGTGAAAGTCCTGCTTACAAGGCTGGCTGGCATCTGGGGATTGGGTTTGGGATTTGGGGAGGGTTTCTACCATTCTCTGATCAGAATAGCTCATTGTACCTAAAATGTTTGTGCAAACAGTATGACTTATGCTAACAACTGATTTCTTTCTAAGAGTCAAGAATGTGCCGGAGAATGGGTCAAGAATGTGTATGTGCCAGGCAGAGAGGACCTGTGTGACCATCTCCATGTAAAAACTGAGTCTTCAGTGGGGTTCCTGAGTAGGCACCATTTCCCACCTCCGAACTTGTTACTGGATGAATTAAGCACTGTGTGACTTCAGTGGATGAAGACTCATAATCTTGCACCTGGTTTCCTCAGTCTTTGCCCCACGTGCCTTTTCCGTTTGCTGTGTTTGCTTTGTATCTTATCACTGTAATAAATAATCCTGAGTACAAATATGTGCTAAATCCTGTTAGTCCTCCCTGAAAATCACTGAACCTGGGGATAGCATTGGGGATTTCCGACCCCAATGGTAAATTTGTTATCCAACCATGGGCCAACAATTTCCTCTAAGACAATTTCCAAGGTGCAATATCGATGCACCTACTTCCATCTGCATTTATTTATTTTTTTCCTTTCTCACATTCCTCCCCCCACATCCACAATTTAAATTTTCAATGCCACAAAGAGGAAAGTAACATGAACAAAGAAAAAGTTATACCGTCAGTCACTAGAAATATGGCTTAGTTTTAGAGATTTAGGATCTTTCTAAAAAAAACAGAAGTGGTTAACATGCTGCAAATTCATTTAGCTACGACTCAGTTAACCAAAGTTAACCTATAGCTCTAAAATGTGGCTTTTGGGCTAGTTATTGTAAGACAGTGCATGTAACACAACATGAACATTCGTGGAATTGAATTATTAAGTCTGTCAGTAACAGAGCTAAACAGAAACTCCTTTTGATCAATCCTTATTTAAAATCTGCCTAAAATAAATACTTCCCCACCCAAATTCACTCATTCGATTAATATTGCCCCTGACTAATAAAGGTTATATTCTGTCAAGAGTCAGACAGTACACAAAAAAGACAATTTCATGTTGTAATAAGTATAAGGAGATAAACTGGGTGATGAAATAGAGAGTAACAGAGAGGCAAGTTCAGATAGGATGGACAGAAAACATTTATTAAGTGCCTACCTGCAGCTAGTGTTAGCTAAACAACCATGTCGAAAAAATGAATGAACGAAACAAGGCAGGTTTTATAATGATCCAATTGGGGACTTCTAGTATATATAATTTAGAACCAACATCAGGAAAATTATGCTGAAAGAGTTATCTTAGGCTGTCATCACTTGATAAATATGGGCCAAGTATTCAAAGATATAAAAATTACACTGTCATTCTCTAAGTCCCTTTTGATTTTAACTCTACTTAACTCTCCCATTCCTTTGCTTCTTTACCACCGTTCTACTAGTTCAAATCCTCCTTACTTTTATGTACCTCCTTATCTGGACTCTTCAACTTTCAATCTCTTACTCCCTCAAATTCATTCATTCATTCATTCTACAAGCATTTTATGAACACCTATTTATCAGGCACTTTGCTAAGTAGTGGGCTGAAAATACTAATCTATAGAATTGCACTGTTAAAATTTGTGGCAGTTCATAGTCTGGACTAGCCTCCAGCACTAGGCCCCAACAGAACAGACCAAACCGAAATGGAGTCACTCATGGAAGTGATACATAATCAACTGAAACTTTAAGGAAGCAGGTAAATCCCCAAACAGGTCAGTTTTTCCTGAAAATATGAGATTCACAGCAACCATTAAGAAAGATCCCAGCTAACCTGAGTTGGCATAATAAGGAAGTCTCTACTTTAATCCTCACAAAAAAGTAACCTGTAGGGACCTGACCTTAACCAATCCACTTCCTTTTAATTGTTCTGTTTCCTTGGTCACACCTAGGAAAAACGAACTGTTCTGTCATGCTCTGCAGAACTTCACTCTATAAAATAGAATGAGGTACTGCCTGATTATATAATCACAAATAAAAGCCAATTAGATCTTTCAACTAATTTTCTTTTGTAATTTTATCGTTTTATTCCACCAAGGTGTTTACAGTGGGGAATGTCAATTTTCATTGAACCTATTTTGTGCCAGACACCCCACATCTGTTATTTTGTCTGTGCAACCATCCTAGGAGACATGGATTTAATTTGCATTTTACAAATGAAGAAACAGAGCCTCAAAGTCAAACAATCATGTTTCGGAGTGATGTGTCTGATTCCAAAACCTATGCTCTTTCCACTAAAACCAGGAAATTCTAATAGACTATTTAATAAGTTCTAAGATAAATTAACACAAAATACTTTATTGGCGCTTAGGAGATGCACTAATAATTAGAGGCTCTGAGTAGGCTTTGCAGGAGATAATTGTGAGCTAAGATTTAAAGGGTAATTAAAAGTTTAGAGAAGGGGGTGCAGAAGGTAATTATACCATCCCTGAAAAGAGAATAGGTTCATCATAGATACAAAGAAGTGAGAGAGCACTGTACCGTTCCAGTAAGAAACCAAGTAATTCTATGTAGGTACAGCAGAGCTTACAAGGTTGGGAATCCTAAGAGACAAAGATGGGGAAGTTAAGCAAGAATTACAATATGCTATATTAAAGGAATTAACTTCGTGTTGAAGATTATGTGAAGCCACTAAAGGATTCCATTTTTTTTCCAAAATGTATTTTATAAAGATTTCTCAGACAATAACCCAACAGGAAAATGGGCAAAAGACACAAACAGCAATTCAGAAAAAAATACAAAGGCCTTTAAACATATGAAAAGATGCTCAAACTCACTCATAAAAAGAAAAATGTGCAGAAGAGTTAAATCCATAATGACAGAAAGTAGGTGCCAAGGACTGGGTAGAGATGAGATAACAGGAAACGAATGCCAATGGGTACGAGGTTTCTTTGGGGGGATGAAAATGTTATGGAATTAGTACACAGTGATTTGATGATGGTTGCACAACTCTGTGAATAAACTAAAAACCATTCAAAGTGAACTTTAAAGGAATGTATTTTATGATATGTAAATTACATATCAATAAACTGTTGTAAATAAAAATTCTACAAGAGTACTTCATGTATTTTCTAGCCCTGTACACTGAAATGGATTAGAACCAATGTTTTCTGAATGCACTGAGTACGTCTAGTTCCTAGATGGTGGTCTCTAATATCTTTCCTACTAAAACGAAGTAGAAGTCATTAGAGAACTAGCTAATTCCAAGTCTGTGACTGTGAAAACTGAAGATGAGCCTGGGAACTAGGACATCATATTTCAGAAAGCAAAGAGCACGGGAAGCGGCTTGAAGGAATTCTGACTGAATGAAATTATAATAATATGAGCATCAAAAATGATTTTGGTGGATTAAAACACACTGCGTCAATGACAATCCATGAGTCCATAATGATACTGACAAAACAAAAAAGAGAAAAATTCATTTTCACCATTTAGGGCAGCTATTAAAAACTTTTTTTGTTTGAAGATATTAATTAAAAGGAAAGGGGCAAGCTTTTATCTTGTTTTTCCAATGTGAATTGTATTTTATGTTAATCAAAAAAACCCCACTTATTAAAGGAAAGCTCTTTTTTTTTTAAACAGGGAAATACCATCCACTGAATGTGCAAAGCATGACATAATTAGAAAAACTAACTTTGTAAACCTTAATGAAATGCTGATTCAAATATTATTCACTGGCATGGAAAAAAGACAAAAAAAAAAAAAAAAATGATTTTGGTGGATTAAAACACACTGCGCCAATGAAAATCCATGAGTCCATAATGATACTAACAACAGCAAAAAAAAAAGAAAAAGAAAAAAGAAAAGATTCATTTTCACCATTTAGGGCAGCTATTAAAAACATTTTTTGTTTGAAATTATTAATTAAAAAGAAAGGGGCAAGCATTTATCTTGTTTTTCCAGTGTGAATTCTATTTTAGGTTAATCAGAAAACTCCATTTATTAAAGGAAAAAATTTTTTTTTTCTTTTACATGGAATGTAAAATCCACTGAATGTGCAAAGCATGACAGAATTAGAAAACCTAATTGTGTAAACTTTAATGAAATGCTGATTCAAAGATTATTCACTGGCATTAAAACCATAAAGTAAATGTCAATAGAGAACATTTGAATAACACCAAAGTAACAGTGGATTTTCTAGTTAAAAAGAAGGAGAAAATCTACAAAATACAGAGATTACCGTCACCATCCAAATCCAGGGGTCAGTTTTTAGCATTACTAAGAGTACAACAAGCAGATATCATGTGACATAATGCAATGTGAAGTACACAATATCACCTATGATGGAGTCTAGCGAAAAATGTTTAATTTGAATCTGTCAGCTGTTTAGATATATCTTCCACTTCACAGAAACATAGAGATAGAGGAACAAACTAAATAACACCATAAGGAAGCAGTCAGACAAACCTAAATATTTGATAGGAAAACTTTTCTAATCTTTTCAACAAGTCAGTGTTATAAATAAAAAGACTGTGCCGAATAAAGAGAGAGTTAAGGGCTGCAACAACCAGATGCAATATGTGGTTCTAGTTTTGAAAATGGTTTCGTCAAAGAGCATTTTGGAGTCAGCCAGGAAATCTTAATATGAGCTATGCAGCAGATGAAATGGTCATTTACTAAAAAAGGCAAAGATAACTGCCTGAAAACAGTAAGTCATAATACAGTATGTACTGGATAATCTCATTTTCACTTTTTAAAAGTTTGCATTAAAAGAGTCTTTATGGCTATGGTCCTAAGTATTCGAGTAGTAATCTCTGAATTTTGCGAATATGATCTTTTTACTTTATTGTATTTAGTTTATTTTTTATTAGCATATTCGTTGTTACAAATCATACGTATTCTTTATGCACATATCCAATCTTCCCTCTCCAACTTCCCCGCCCCGTTTTACTTCTTTATTATGTTTGTATTCTAATTCTTTACAAAGATATATTCTGCTTTTGTAATAATAAAAGATTATTTTTTTAAGAATTCTGCAGCCATTACCAATTATCAAAAAAAATTTTTTTTTAAAGAAACACATTCCTGGTTAGAAATGTAAAACATTCAACATAGGGAATTGGGAAAATATAATTAGCTGAAAATCCCAGTAATCAGAGAAAACCTTGTTGATGGAAATGGATACTGAATGTTGTCAAATGCCTTTTCCTCATCTATCAAGAAAAGAAAATGGATTTTCTTTCTTGCAGGAACAAATAAAGATTACTCTGGTAGCACCATGCCACGTGGATTAAAAGTACGATAAGACTGAAGGTTGGGAACTCAGCAAACAGGCTCCTGCATTAATCCAAAAAAAGACATGATAAGACCCTGAAGGGATGTGACAGCAGTGGGAATACAGGGAAGAGGACAGGGCTATTAAGGAGGTAGAACTGGCATGATTGGTAATGTACTGGCTGTAATAGGGAGCATTTATCAACGATGAAGGAAAATTCATCAAGTTGGTAGTTATATGAGACCCTGGGAGAAAAGCCTTCTAAGCCCCAGGACCAGCAAATGCTAAGACTCTGAAATGGCGATGTGTTGGACCTATGCAAGGAAGGCAATCAAAGAAGCAATTCTGACCCAAGTATAGTAAATGTGGGGATTCCAACCTTATATTCTATTGTTTCCCTAGATAGGCACTACATGTCCCAGTTTGGAATATTAGCTGTGGTACAAATAGACTTTCACAAAACCCTGGAAAAACATTCTACTCTTTTGAGTACAGCTCACACGCCATCTTCTCTGGAAAACCTTTCCTGATCTACACCTCTTCCTATCTGTACCTCCTCAAATCAAATGTTTTATTTTCCTCGTTTAAAGTTTCATAACCACTGTTATCTGGCATTCTATCTCAATTAGGGTGTTATTTTCTCTTTTTTTTTTAAGTAAAACATTTCATTAATAACATTTTATACTGATTTCACATTAAAACAATATTTTGTATCTGTTGGAATCAACATATTAAAATCAGCTTCACCACATTGTTTCAGGAGGTGACCTAACAAAGGTGGAAATGATGACTGTAAGAGAGGCGAGTGATCTGAAAGCTGGCAAATAGAATGGAAGGAACTATTGCTTCCAGAACACTTGCCCCCAAGTTTAAGCTCATGAAATAAATTCACGAACTGACCAGATGGTTTTCATCTTAACTAATTTGAATATGGGTTAAACTATCAGTCAATTAACTTTAAGTTATTTAGTATAAGAAGACAATAAGAAAGTTAAGTAAAACTCTAATGAAAAGCCAATAAGCAAAGTCTCTGTTTTAACAACATAATTAGCCTTGTCAAAACAAGGATCCAAAAAATTCGTTTAAGACTCAGAGTTGTTTCTCTCCATGGAAATTTTTACTGAAAGGCAAAAGATTGACACAATCTGAAGAGAAACCAGAGTATCTAGTGTTACTTTCTTACACTCCCTGTAGGTTAGGAACAGAAGCTGTCTTACTCTGCTTATCTTCTTCTGCTCCTAGCACTGGATTTATGTCAACAACTACTTGCTGAATCTAAGTGAATGGAAAACATAAAGGTTATGATTAAAACCGAAATTTTTCCTTTACTCTGCCCCCAAATGAGGAACATATCGAGTTTTGGCAGATGGTGAGAATAGGAAATTATTATAAAAATAACAACCAACTAAATTAAAATATAATAGGAAA
>NW_007735536.1:75520-76846 GCF_000696425.1 Galeopterus variegatus | reverse complement strand
ACCTATATTTAAGAGTACTGGTTAGAGTCTTTTTCATGAATCTAATTGCAGATACCTTTTGGAAAAAAAATGTGGATAACAGAGACTTAGAACCATAGTTAAAATCTGTTGAAAGCTCACTATAATCAACAACTGACCAGGAAATTTGGTTATTTCTATTGGGGGGGCCATATGCAGCTCCTGCTGGGGTCCCTATTTTAAAAAAAATTATATCATGTTTTATCATTCATATCAACAATATGCCAACACATATAACCAAAAGAAGATCTAGTACCACTTATCATTTAACAATACTTTCTATACAACTTACCAAATAAGCCTAATCATTAAATATCTATGTAAGATGAGAGGTACATCCTTCGAGGATCTCCAAGGACACAACTGAAAAATCCCAAAGACTTAATTTAGAATTTTGACATTGCAGAAGCCTGTCAAGGATGCCTATAGGTTTAAAACACTTAATCAATATAGGATCACAGGTCACTGGGAAATAGTAGTTATTCATTTAACCACAGTGGTAATCAAAGGTTTTTAAAAGCCAGGCAGAAAGTTACATGAATGAAAAAGTCTTAACTCTTTCAAAACTCAATTTTCCCAAGCAATCAAAAAACCTAAAGAAGATGACACTGGAAATTAACTTGATAGGACAAAAATCTTTGTTTCTTAGGCCAGTTAACATAAAAGTTAAAAAAGTTAAAAACAAAACAAAACAATAAAAAACAAAAGAACTTCTGCAGTTTGATTTTTTTCTTTTTATGCCCATTTATATAATCTGAAAGTTGAACCAGGTGAAAGTATATTTTGAATTTAATTAGGCACAGGAAAAATAAGTCCAAGGTTATGAGAGTGCACCACATTATAAAGGAACATAAACAACAACAACAAAAACGATTACTTTGAGCTGGGAAATTCATGGCTTGTAGAAACAGCATAGGAAGTTTTCTGATTACATGGAACAATTCAGAAACATAAAAAAAAAACCTCAAGACTAGAATCAAATTATACTGGAGGAAAACATATCTTTTCTAGGCCTTTAAAACAGAACACTTCAGTGTCAGATGATAACAGCAGAGTTAGAACCAGAGAAAGAAAAGAAAGAAAGCAAAAAAGGTTATAGGAGCTGATGAAAAACTTTGAATTATCACCCAAGACCTCCTCAAGGGGAGAAAGAGACGGCTGAAAGCAATAATGTGTGATCTGTGTGATAATTAATATTAGACGTCAACTTGACTAGATTAAGGAAGACCTAGAAGTCTGGTTAAGCATTATTTTTGGGCGTGTCTGTGAGAGTGTTTGCAGGGGAAACTAGCATGTGAGCCTGAGTGG
>NW_007735536.1:74688-75484 GCF_000696425.1 Galeopterus variegatus | reverse complement strand
CGGCGCACTCTCCAGTGTGCCACCGGGCTGGCCCTGAATTTTATTTCTTATAAATTACCCAGTTTCAGGTATTCTGTTATAAGCCACTGAGAGCGGACTAATACAGAAAATTGGTACCAGGAGTGGTGCGTGGCTAACGATGAATACCTGAAAATGTAGAAGCAGCTTTTGAACTGAGTGATGGGCAGAGGATGGAAGAATTTGGAAAATCAGGCTAGAAAAGGCCTAAATTCTGATGAGGGCTCAGAAGACAAGAAGACTAGGGAAAGTTTGGAACTTTTTAGAGATTTGTTAAGTGATGGTGACCAGAATGCTGATAGAAATATGGATATGAAGGCCATTCTGAGGAGGTCTCAGATGGAAATGAGAGCTTATTAGAAACTGGAGGAAAAGTCACCCTTGTTATAGAGTTGCAAAGAACTTGGCTGCATTATGTCCATGCTTAGGGGCTTTCTGGAATGTGAAACTAAAGAGCAATGAATCAAGGTATTTGGCGGAAGAAATTTCTGAGCACAAAGCATTCAGGCAGCTGCATTGCTACTTCTAACAACCCATGCTAAGTTATGGCAGCAAAGGCATCATGTAAAGCTGGAATTTATAATTAAAAGGGAAGCAGAGGGTAAAATAAATTAGAAAACTCTTAGCCTGGGCATGTAAAGATTGAAAAGTGTGTTTGGGAGCAGAAACTAAGGGTGTAGCCCAGGACCATGTACTAAGAAGATCACTGCATAGAGGAGGGATCATCTAGAGAAAAGAAAGGAAGAAAGACCTTGAAGGCATTTCAGAGATTGCAGGC
>NW_007735536.1:72301-73991 GCF_000696425.1 Galeopterus variegatus | reverse complement strand
AGGGATCATCTAGAGAAAAGAAAGGAAGAAAGACCTTGAAGGCATTTCAGAGATTGCAGGCCCAGAGACCTAGAGAGACAGGATGGTTTTGGGGAACAGGCCCAATACTGCTTCCACAGCCTTGCTACCTAGGGCCACCTTGAAAGCTGCTTTCTGCATTCCAGCACAGTGCTCCTTGGCTGCCCCAGCTGTAGCTAAAATGGCTCCAGGTGCTTCTGAACATGTTGCTTTGGAAGATACAAGCCAGAAGCCTTGGTGGGGTCCACATGGTGTTAAGCTTGCAGGCTCGCAAAACACAAGAGCATGGAGGCATAGTAGCCTCCACTCAGATTTCAAAGGATGTATGGAAAAGCCGGGGGGTCCAGGAAGATATTTATCACAGGGGCAGAGTCACTGTGGAGAGCCTGCACCAGAGCAATGTAAAGCAGAGATGTGGTGTTGGAGTTGCA
Organism: Galeopterus variegatus; assembly: GCF_000696425.1. Taxonomy (NCBI): domain Eukaryota; kingdom Metazoa; phylum Chordata; class Mammalia; order Dermoptera; family Cynocephalidae; genus Galeopterus; species Galeopterus variegatus. The sequence continues at coordinate 73,542 of NW_007735536.1, read as the reverse complement.
GCAGAGAACCCCCACCAGAGCCATGCCCACTGAAAGCTGTGGGAGAAGGACCACCTTTGAGACCCAAGTTACCGGTGTGGAAAGCCAGCCTGGGAGAGCTGAAGCATTGGCTGAACCCAGGAAAGCCATAGGGACAGAGGCTGCCCAAGGACTTGGAGGCCCAACCACCATACAAGTGTGCAGAAGATGCTAGACGTGGAATCAAGGCAGATTATTCTCCAGCCTTAAGATTTAATGCCTGCCCTGGTGAGGTTTGGACATGCTGAGGACCTGTTACTCTTTTCTTTTGGCCTATTTCTCCATCTTTGAATGGAAATAGGTACCCTGTGCTTGTCCCACCACTGTATCTTGGCGGTAGGTAATTTGTTTTAATTCCAAAGATGGGACTTAAGACTTTTTTGAGTCAGTGCTGGAACCAGTTAAGACTTTGGTTCTATGGGGATGGAATGAATGTATTTACATGTGAGAAGAACCTGAATTTTGGGAGCCAGGGGCGAAATGTTATTGGTTGAATGTCCCCCAATAGTTCATGTGTTGGAAACTTGACCCCCATTGTAACAGCATTAAGAGAGTGAGAAATCCAATTATGATATTTGAAAGGTGGGGCCTTTAAGAGGTGATTGAAAATTGAGGACCATGCTGTCATGAATGGATTAATACACTCATAGTGTAATGGTTTAATGGGTTAGTGAGTAGTTACAGGAGGGGCGCCGGCGGCTAAGGAGAGCAAGTGCACGTGTTACAGCTCTCATCATCCTTGCCATGTGATACACTGGTCACAATGGGACTCTCTACAGACTCTTAACCAGAAAGAAGGCCCTCACCAGATTTGTCCCCTAGACCTTGGACATCCCAGTTTCCAAAACTGTAAGTAATAAATTTTATTTCTTTATAAATTACCCAGTTTCAGGAATTCTGTTATAAGCAACAGAAAACAAACTAATACAGCCTGTGATTTACATATGGTGAGATACAGCAAACTTGAACTTCTGAGATATGAATGAGAAGCTTCAGAGGAAAACTCTACCTCACCAAATAAAATTAGCATTCTAAATGAAGAAGATAGTATTTCCAAGCTGAAACTAGAAAATCTCAGGAAGAAATGTGAAAGAAATAGAGACTGTCTGCAATTCAGAAGTTGTCTGTTAGAAAAACAGACTCTAAAATTAAAAATTAAGATCACTTGCAATTTTATTAAGGGCAGATCAATTCTTTTTTTAAAAAAATTTTATTTTACTTCT
>NW_007735536.1:69032-71267 GCF_000696425.1 Galeopterus variegatus | reverse complement strand
TCTTTTTCTGCATGTTCACTGTTGGAGTATAGAAATGCTACTGATTTTTGTTGTTGATTTTGTATTCTGCAACTTTGCTGAAATCATTTATCAACTCTAGGAGTTTTTTTGTATGGAGGCTTTAGGCTGTTCAATATGTAGGATCATATCATTTGCAAACAGGGACAGTTTGACTTCATCCTTTCCAATCTTCATGCCCTTTGTTTCCTTCTCTTCTCTGGTTGCTCTGGCTAGTACTTCCAACACTATGTTGAATACAAGTGGTGAGAGTGGGCATCCTTGTCTAGTTCCTGTTCAGGATGATGTTGGATGTGGGCTTATCATAAATGGCTTTAACTATGTTGAGATACTTTCCATCTATGTCTAACTTGAAGAGAGTCTTTATCATGAAAGAATATTGAATTTTGTCAAATGCTTTTTCAGCATCTATAGANAATATAATTTTCTCTAAGTCTATCCATGTTGTTGCGAATGGTAGTATTTCATTCTTTTTTACAGCAGAGTAGTATTACATTGTGTAGATATACTAGTTTCCTTATCCACTCATCCGATGATGGACATTTGGGCTGGTTCCAACTTTTGGCTATTGTTAATAGAGCTGCAATAAACACTGGAGTACAGGTATCCCTTTGGCCTGATGATTTCCATTCCTCTGGGTATGTTCTCAACAGTGGAATAGCTGGGTCATATGGTAGATCTACCTGTAATTGTTTGAGGAACCTCCATACCATTTTCCATAAAGGATGCATCATATTGCAGCCCCACCAACACTGTATGAGAGTTCCTTTTTCTCTGCAACCTCTCCAGCATGTATCATTCTCAGTCTTTTGGATATTAGCCATCCTAAGTGGAGTGAGATGGTATCTCAACGTGGTCTTGATTTGCATTTCCTGGATGCTGAGTGAAGTTCAGCATTTTTCCATGTGTCTGTTGGCCATTCATATATTTTTTTTGAGAAATGCCTATTCAGCTCCTTTGCCCATCTTTAAATTAGCTTTTTTTTTTTTTTTTTTTTTTGCTGTAAAGTTGTTGGAGTTTCTTGTATATTCTGGATATTAATCCTTTGTCAGATGTATATTTTGGAAATATTTTCTCCCACTCTATTGGTTGTCTATTTACTCTGTTGATTGTTTCTTTTGCTGTGCAGAAGCTTTTTGGTTTGATATAATCCCATTNTTTGCCTCATAGAATGAGTTTGGGAGAATGGCCTCTGTTTCAATCTTTTGGAATAGTTTGTTGAGAATTGGTATCAGTTCCTCTTTGAAGGTTTGGTAGAACTCGGCAGTGAACCCATCTGGTCCTGGGTTTTTCTTTGTTGGGAGCCTTCTGATAACAGCTTCAATCTCTCTTATTGTTATTGGTCTGTTCAGATTTTCTATATCTTCTTGCCTCGGTTTTGGTAGTTTGTTCGTGTCCAGAAATTTATCCATTTCCTCCAGATTTTCAAATTTGTTGGCATATAGTTGTTTATAGTAGTCTCCAATGATTCCTTGTCTCTAATGATTTCTGAGGTGTCAGTTGTAATAACACTTTTTTCATTTCTAATTTTTGTTATTTGGGTATTCTCTCTTCTTAGTTAACCTTGCTAAAGGTTTGTCAATTTTATTTATCTTTTCAAGAAACCAACTTTTTGTTTCATTGATCTTTTGTATTGTTTTTTGGGTTTCTATTTCCTTTAATTCTGCTCTGATCTTATTTCTTTCCATCTATTAACTTTGGGTTTGGATTGTTCTTGTTTTTCTAGATCTTTAAGGTGAAGTGTTAGGTCGTTTATTTGCCATCTTTTCATTCTTCTGAAGTAAACACTTAATGTGGTAAATTTCCCTGTTATTAACTGGGACGGTATTACTGCTTTTGCAGTATCCCACAGGTTTTGGTATGATGTGTTGTTATTTTCATTAGTTTCAAGAGTTTTTTTGATTTCCTGTTTGATTTCTTCTTGGACCCACATGCAATTAAGTAGAATGTTGTTTATTTTCCATGTGTTTGTATATTTTCCAGAGTTTCATTTATTATTGATTTCTAATATTAATCCATTATGATCAGAAAAAATACATGGGATAATTCCAATTTTTTTGAATTTGTTGAGACTTGCTTTGTGACCTAACATGCAGTCTATCCTGGAGAATGATCCATGTGCTGATGAGAAGAATGAATATTCTGAAGATGTTGGGTGGAATGTTCTGTAGATATCTGCCAAGTCCAATAGGTCTAAAGTGTTGTTTAGATCTTGTG
>NW_007735536.1:52550-68589 GCF_000696425.1 Galeopterus variegatus | reverse complement strand
AACCTTGCTAAAGGTTTGTCAATTTTATTTATCTTTTCAAGAAACCAACTTTTTGTTTCATTGATCTTTTGTATTGTTTTTTGGGTTTCTATTTCCTTTAATTCTGCTCTGATCTTATTTCTTTCCATCTATTAACTTTGGGTTTGGATTGTTCTTGTTTTTCTAGATCTTTAAGGTGAAGTGTTAGGTCGTTTATTTGCCATCTTTTCATTCTTCTGAAGTAAACATTTAATGTGATAAATTTCCCTGTTATTAACTGGGACAGTATTACCGCTTTTGCAGTATCCCACAGGTTTTGGTATGATGTGCTGTTATTTTCATTAGTTTCAAGAGTTTTTTTGATTTCCTGTTTGATTTCTTCTTGGACCCACATGCAATTAAGTAGAATGTTGTTTATTTTCTATGTGTTTGTATATTTTCCAGAGTTTCATTTATTATTGATTTCTAATATTAATCCATTGTGATCAGAAAAAATACATGGGATAATTCCAATTTTTTTGAATTTGTTGAGACTTGCTTTGTGACCTAACATGCAGTCTATCCTGGAGAATGTTCCATGTGCTGATGAGAAGAATGAATATTCTGAAGATGTTGGGTGGAATGTTCTGTAGATATCTGCCAAGTCCAACAGGTCTAAAGTGTTGTTTAGATCTTGTGTTTCTCTATTGATTTTTTGCCTAGATGATCTGTCCAATGATGAGAGTGGGGTCTTCAGGTCCCCTGCTATTATGATGTTAATGTCTGTCTTATTCTTTAGATCTAATATTGGTGGTTTATAAATCTGGCTGCTCCTATGTTGGGTACATATTTATTTATGATTGTTATGTCTTCTTGGTTGATAGATCCTTTTATCATTATATAGTGTCCTTCTTTGTCTCTTTTATGGTTTTTGCTTTAAAGTCTATTTTATCTGATATAAGAATAGCTGCTCTAGCTCATTTTTCATGATATATCTTTTTCCATCCTTTCACTCTTAGTCTGTGTGTGTCTTTACACATCAGGTGAATCTCTTGAAGGCAGCATATTGTTGGGTTCATCTTTTTAATCCAGTCAGTCAGTGTCTTCTGAGTGGGGAATTTAATCTCTTTACATTTAGTGTTATTATTGAAAGATGCTGATTTACTCCTAGCATTTTACTGATTTTTGTTCAGATGTCTTAAGTACCTTTTGTTCCTTTATTTCTAATTTTTTGTTTGTCTTCTATATTTGTTGGTTTCTTGGGGTGATAGATAAACTATTGTTTTCTCTTTTGTTAGCATTGTTGTTTTGTGGGTAAGTATTGTTCTTTCTTGAATATTCATGGCACTGATGGTTGTTTTTGTGGTGTCAAACCCAGTACATCCTTGAGAATTTCTCTTAGGGCTGGTCATGTGGTAGTGAACTCCAACAGTTTTTGTTTGTCTGAGAAATATACTATTTGTCCTTCATTTTGGAAGGATAGCCTTGCTGAGTAAAGTATTCTTGGCTGGCAATTTTTGTCCTTTAGTGTTTTGAATATATCATCCCATTCTTTTCTGGCTTTTAGGGTGTCTGATGTTATTCTGATTGGGGCTCCCTTATAGGTGACTTGCTGCTTTTCTTTTGCAGCTTTTAAGATTCTCTCTGTGTCTTTGAGTTTTGCCAGTTTGATTATCACATGTCTTGGAGAGGACCTTTTTGGGTTGAATGTGTTTGGTGATCTTTGGGCTTCCTGAATCTGGGGATCTGTGACTTTCCCTGTACCTGGGAAGTTTTCTGCTATTGTTTCATTGATGAAGAATTACATAATTGTTTTGGATCAATAACAAGGATGATGCCAGATTGAGGTGAAACAGATATTTGCTAGGTAGATATTTTTGCAGAAGTATTTTTTTTTACTAAGGTTTTACTAAGCTTCTATGGAAGGTTGTGGCTTTGGAGAGTCCTATGTTATAGTTCTTGTTATCAGGTGTAAGTGCTTGAGAACTGTTCCCTTCATGCCCTTCCACTGCTCTTTTTGTCAGGGTTTCTTTTTGTTTCTTTTAAACACAAGTGATTCCATTTTGATTCTGACAACTTTCACAGGAGTCACAGACTGCATCCATGCTTCCTCCATCTGCACCAATACCAAATGATAAAGGTGGGCATCTCTTTCTCTCAGACTTTCCAGGTGGAACTACCTGGTGGCCCAGAGTTTTGTATTTGCCATTGAGGAGATCAACAGGGATGCCCGCCTGCTGCCCAACCTCACGCTGGGCTTCTCCATCTGGAGCTCTGGGGACTCTGTGCACGGAGCCCTCCGTGAGATGATGGGCTTTCTCACGGGGCAAGAGGAGCCGATTCCGAACTACACGTGTCAGCTCAGCATTCCCCGCGTTGCGCTGGTTGGAGACACTCGGTCAGTCTTGTCTGTTGCTATGGCCAGGCTTCTGGGGCTCTACAAATTTCCCCAGGTGAGTCATGGCAAAGTCTTTGTCCTTCACTAGCAATAATGAAGGTAAGAATGACAATGGACATGCTATTGAGATGCTGCTGCTATGAGGCCAGATTCCCAGCTAACGCTCTCCATGCCTGACACTATTCTCCTCACTATAACCTTGTTTTGAGAGTCCTATAATCCCTACTGCATTCATGAGGAGATGAGGTTTAGAGAAAAATCAGTGACAGATCCAAGCTCACCCAGCTGGGAGGTAGTGGAGCTGGGATTTGAATCCAGAAAATAGAGCTCATCCCACCAGTTTAACCTCCACCCTGATGGTGTTTCCAAAATTTCAGGCCCGCAGTGTCATTCCTACAATAGTAGTCATACCCAAAGGTCACCTTTACTTTTCAGCTCATATTTTTAACAAGTTAGTTGAGAGATAATTTGCTTACTATACAATTCACCCATTTAAAGTGAATGATGAAGTGACATTTAGTGTGTTCAAAGTTGTGCAACCATCACCACAATCAATTTAGGGACATTTTTATCACTGCACAAAGGTAGCTCCAAACCCATTAGCAGTCACTTCTCAACACATGCATCCTCTGGCACTCACTAATCTATGTTCTGTCTCTATGAGTTTACTTTTTCTGGACATTTCGTATAAATGGAAGCCTATGCTATGTGGTCTTTGTGACTGGTTTCCTTCACCAAGCATAATGTTTTTGAGATTCATCCACATTGTAGCATGGATCAGTGCTTCATTACTTTTCGTTTATGATTAATATACCATTGTATGCATAGATCACATTTAGCTTGTGCATTCATCTACTGACAAACATTTCAGCTGCTTTTTATTTATTTTTGAGAATTGCATTCATTAATAAGCAATAAATCTAGGCATAGTACTAAGCACTTCTACATACACCAATGAACTCATTTAGTTATCACATTTCTGAGGAGAGGTTAACTATGTAAGCAAGCTGCAGGACTTTCCCCCAGTTGTCTGACTCTACCTCCAGTGCTCTTCGCCAAACCACAGTTACTTGTGCAGTGTAAATAAATAAATAAATACAATAAGAGCCTTAGATTTCAAAACACTAGTGGTAAATAAGGTAACATTTGTAGAGCTCTTCTTAGAAAGTCAGAAGATTATTTGCTATTGAAATAATTTTTGTTTTCTCTTCATAATGTTTAAAATAGTAATAAATGTGAAATAGGGGGAAATACACTGAACTACTTTACTAGGACCCAAAGAATTATCAGTAAGTTATCACTTAGTATATATTATGGCATATCATTGTTTTCAAAAGCTCTTTGTACTGAAATAGGACACCGCTTGGAGCAAACCATTACTCTTCTCAAAAGTGAGGAGAATGACATCCAAAATATGGTCTCTGCACTGACTAAACTTTTCCTCCTTACCTGTGGGTGGAAGTAATAAACCCACTGTCTATTACTATATCAAGGGGGTAAAATGGCTGCCAAGAACTAGAACATCTCTTGGTAGTAGCAAGAGTTTTTAGGTTTGGAATGATTATCAGTTTCTGTGGAAACTATTAAAAGCCTCTCCTTTGGATGAAGACACTCTGAATGTCACTACTTGACTGTGACAGACAAAGGGAGTTGAATTAAGAACACTACTTTATACAATGGGCCAAAAATGTCACCTCCACTCCCAGAATATATACATACATATATGACTTAAAAATTCTCTCTACTTTCCATGATACTTGTAATTGGTATTTTAAATACATACATATATGAATACACACACACACATATTTGAAAACCACAAAGAAAATACTCATAATTCATTTTCTTTTGAGCCATTTCTAGCTCCTTTTGTTTGCACAGGTACCTGGTCAGAATCTCATCTTGTAATACTCTGGCATTCCATTCTTGAGAAAGTTGCCTCTGGATGTCATTTTGCTCTTCTACAAGCTAGAGATACACTTCATTAAGTTTTGGTCTCCATGGAAATAAAAAGCCTAAAAGCTTAATTAAGAGCAGAAACTTAAAAAGAAAAAAAAAAAAAACTGTTAAAGAACTAGCCTATTAAAGCACAAGGACCTTTATCTCACATGGATTACTCAAATTTTAATGGCAAACAATAGCTAAATTTTTCAGAGTAAAAACAGTTCTTAAAAAGAGGCATAGTATTGTGAAATAAAATTTCCTTACAAAACATTTAACTAGCATATATATTGTTACAAATCACATTTATTCTTTATGCCCCTTGTCCAATCTCTCCCATCCCCCTCTTTCTCCCCCCTCCCACCTCTGATAACCCTAGATTTCTTCTCTCTTTCTGAAAGAGTAACAGTTACTCTGTTGATTTGTTGTCTAGATGATCTGTCCAATGCTGAGAGGTGTGTTCAGGTCCCCCAATATTATCACAGAGCAGATGCTTCTTCTGTCACTCTGAAATGGGCTTTGTGAAGAGTGCAAAGAAAAACGGGCTTTTCTTTGGTCTCCGTTGATGACTCTCCTTGTGTCAATGCACTCCAGTGGCTGGCAGACCATCTGCGTGGAGGTTGTGGCATCTAGCTGCTTTTGTGGCAGCCATGGTTACATGTTGTGGGCCGCCTACATGGAGGTGATGCTTTTGGCTTGTTCTTTGGTGCTGGCGGTGTGCCTGGTTGTGGGAGGGGGGGGCGGTCCAGTCCCTGGCTCCATATCTCAGGTCCCTGGGCGGGCCCCAAGGTACTGGCTGTGTGTGTCAGCTGCTTTTTAAAAAAAAAAAAAAATTGGCATTGTGAACAGTGCTGCTATGAGTATTCATGCATAGGTTTTTGTGTATGTTTTTAATTATCTTGGGTGGAGGAATGAAATTGCTGGGTCAAAATGTTACTCTGTGTTAACTATTTGAGAAACTGCCACAGTGTTTTCTAAAGTGGCTGCACCATTATAGTTCCTACCAGCATTGTATGAAGATTCCAATTCAAATTCATCTATAAATTTGGGTGAATTCCTCTCTCCTTAAACTCCTTAAATTTGTAGTTTCCTGGCCTGCCAGTAGGGGGCTTTCTCTTTAACTGTGAAGCTGAGACTTCTTGTAAGTCATAGAACAGTTTGAAGAGACATTTTTGGGGAGGGCTTTGTGGGTATCTGTGCCACAAAGGAAGCCCAACCATTGCTTTTTCTGGTGGACTTGTCATATTTATTCTCAGGTGTGATACTCCAGGAATGGGCTTGATTGCACAAATAGTTTAGTTCTAACCCGATTAAAAAAGGGATGATTTTTGATTATTTATTTATCTTTTTAAGGAATGATTTTCATAGTATATCTGTAAATAACCATATTGTTGTTATAGGTGTTTTGAAACCCAAATGGTCAATACAGGCTGACTTGTCTAAAAATTCACTCTGATTACCTCAACTTGAATTCTTCATCAAATGCTTCTGTGCTGGAGATTTTTGTAGGAAGCTTTCTTTTTCTTTCCTTTTAAAGTCAAACACATTTAAAGGATTAGAAACTCTATTTCTTGAAAAGAACCCAAGAAACTCTTGTTTTTTTCATATAGGTAGGGTTGCCAGGAAAAACTCAGGACCCACAGTTAAATGTGGCTTTCAGATGAACCACAAATAATTTTTTAGTGCAAGTTTGTCCCTAATATTGCATGGACTATACATATAGTAAAATATGATTCGTTGTTTACCTGAAATTCAAATTTAACTGGATATCTTGATTTTATTTGCTAAGTGTGACAGCCTTACCTCCATGAGACTGAGTCAGCCTTATCTATCTGTATAAACTGATTTGACCAGAGCATGTTTACATTAAGACAATATAACTTTATGTAACTTATTTCATTGCTTCTCTCTGGCAGCAGGAGAATGTTCTTCACTCAGACATGAAGAACTGAAGATTTTTATCCATTAGAGACACTCAGAGACTGAGCAGCTTTATTCTACCTCAGCCATGGATCAAAAGGAAACATAGACACAAAACCCTGTTGGCAACATCATGAGTGGGTCTTATTTCTTGTGGGGCACAGGGAGTAGTCTCTTTATTGACAAATCAACAAACATGCAAAAATTGGCCAAACAGGTCGTTTTCTGTCGTTTCTCACCCACAGAGCACACATATTCATTGTATGCACTACAAAGATCACAAAATGGTCAGGCCACATGAGCACCACCCATAAAGAATAACCTATCAGCTCTGTGAAACCAGAACTAGAATCAGAACCCAGCCAGACCAAGACACAGAAACATGAAACACTGTATGGGGGGCCCCAAAATAAGGAACACTGAGAGGAACAAAGATAAAGTTCAGTTGCTTTTTGGGATTTGTTCCAGAAGCTGCAAAAGAAACATGTCTGGGCTTAACCAGCCAGTGAGAAGCACAGAGCAGGTGAGCCCACCTGGACATCTCGGTGGAACCTCCACAACTCTCAGAGCATTATTTCCAAAAACTATCATGCAGACTCTCCAACAATGAGGAAATAATCACATGACAGATTTATCTAGGGATGGCTAGTTAGCTCAGTTGGTTAGAGCACGATGTTATCACACCAAGGTCAAGGGTTTGGATCCCCAAACCGGCCAACTGCCAAAAAAAAAAAAGAAAAGATTTATCTAACTTGTGAATGAGGAAAGAGGAGGACGATTAATCTGGTTTATACTTGTTATCACACCAAGGTCAAGGGTTTGGATCCCCAAACCGGCCAACTGCCAAAAAAAAAAAAAAAAAAGAAAAGATTTATCTAACTTGTGAATGAGGAAAGAGGAGGACGATTAATCTGGTTTATACTTCACTATTTTTAAAAGTGTTATCTAGATTGTTCTATAGTGTGTTAGGACCCCCTACTCAAAAGTGCAGACAGAGAGTCATCATCAGCTGTGAGATTGTTGAAATGCAGATTCATGGGCCCCACCTTCTCAGTCAGTACCTGCACCTTAATGAAGTGCCACATTAACATTAAAGACACTTCAGGCTAGGCCATCTAACAGCAGCTGCTAATGTTTTTGTGTAAAGAACTGTTTGTGTCTGAGGCTCTGCTATAACTAGGGTGACCATTTGCCCAGGACTGAGGGTGTTCATAAGATGCAGGACTTTTAGGAATAAAACTGGGAAATTTAGTCAGGACAAGTTGATCACCCTCACACTGTCCTCACAATGCTTGCCTTTTCTCCTGTAAATCTGAAGATTAACCATGCCTGAGCTTCTGGTTTTCACCCCTTCTCCTCTTGTCCTGACCCCTTCTCACACAGGTCAGTTACACATCCACTCTGGCCAGCCTCAGTGACAAGACCCAATTTCCATCCTTCCTTCGGACCCTGGCCAGTGATGTTATGTTCTCCCACGCAGTTGCCCAGCTGGTGATCCACTTCCGCTGGTCCTGGGTGAACATTCTGGCACAGGATGATGACTTTGGGCAGCAGGGCAGCTCTCTGGTGACCCAGGAGTTAACCCAGGCTGGCATCTGCATCGAGTTCCACCTCTACATTCCCTTCAGACAGTCCTTGGAGAAGATCAATGCCATTGTCCAGAAGATGGAGAGCTGCACTGCTACTGTTGTTCTGGTTTTCCTGAGCAACTCGAATTTCCAGCTCGTTCTGCAGGGTTTGCTGGGCCGTGGTGTCTTTGGCAAGGTCTGGGCCAGTCAAAGCACTTTGCACACAGCGCTTGCTCTGACCATGCCAGGCATCTCCCAGGTCCTACAGAGCACATTCAGCCTTCTGCAGCACAGCATCCAGGTCCCCGGCTTTCCCGAGTTCCTTGCTCACCTGCACCCCACCTGGACCCCAGAAGACCCATTTATAGAAAGGTTCTGGGAGAGCACCTTTGGATGCACATGGCCACACAGGAACCTGGAATCAGCAGGGAACAGCACAGTGTCAGGGAAGGTTCAGTTCTGCTCAGGGAATGAGAGTCTGAGAGGCCAGGTGTATCCCTTCCAGGAAGTGAGTAAAGTGGACACAGCATACACAGCAGTCTACAGCATCGCGCATGCCCTGCAGGACCTAGTGGCCTGTGAGAATGGGGATGGGGAGTGTGCAGACACTTGGCACTTGCAGCCCTGGCAGGTGAGAAAAAAAAAATGTGTGCATTAGATAATTCAGGGAAGGGCAGAGAGTGGTTGGTTCACTCGAAGCTTTGGACATAGAACAGAGATAGCACTGAAGATCAGCAGAGAACTAGTAGTCCAGGGTCCACACTATCAGTGTGACCTCAGATGAGTTATGTCCATGCGCGGTTGCTTGATTTAGCAAACACAGTGCCTACTTAAATTTGAATTTCAGATAAGTGAATAGGTTTTCTAGTTTATGTTTTAAATTTTTGTTTTGGTAAACAATGAATAACATTTAGTATACGTGTGGGGCAGATTTTAATTTCAGATAAACAGCAAAGAATTCTTGGTATAAATATATACTAAATATTACATGGAATATAATTATAGTAAAAAGAGTCATTATTTTCTTTGAAATCAAAATTTACCTGAGATTTTTGTATTATAACTGGCAACCCTACTTCTACTATGTGCCAAGTGCTACTCTAAAGACCAAATATATATATGGTTGTAAACAGGATGGGCGGTGATGTTTGCTGACTTTTTAGAAGGTGGGGATGAGTAGGAGCCAGCTCTGGGAAGAGGTTGATGGCATTCAGCACATGCAAAAATCCTACTATGAAAATAAGTGAGAAAGGCCACACAGCTGAAACAGAGAAGTGCGGGAGACTTGGCTAAGGGACTGGGTGTCTAGGTGGGCAGGTGTCAGGCTGTGTAGGGCTTGCCAGTGTTTGGACTCCATTCAAAGTGTAATGAGAAGGCTGAAGATGGCAGTGCACAGCCAAACAGAGTCTCTGGAGCCAGGGCTTCCTTGTGACTTTTGTAGGTTCTTTCCCCATTGAAAAAATATGAAAAATTCCATTTTATGAGAACCTTGGCATAAAGGTGAATGTAATCAGGGATGGATTCATTATTTGATATTCACTATTACTTTATTAATTTTTTCTTCTGATCAGGTGACTGGATAAGGAAAATGTGGTATATATACACAATGGAATATTACTCTGCCATAAAAAAGAATGAAATACTGCCATTTGCTGCAACATGGGTGAACTCAGAGAAAATCATATTAAATGAAATAAGCCAGGCACAGAAAGAGAAATACCATATGTTCTCACTCATCAGTGGAAGCTAAAATAATAAACATATAAATAAAAGAAAGAAAGATATGACATTCACAATACATTGAACTTTCAAAAGGATGACTGAAGTCACTAGAAGCAGGAAGGGAGGGGGGAGAGAGGAATGGGGAAAGGGCCTCCCATAGCAATGACAGTGTATCTTATTGAATATAATAATTATTCTGATTTCAGCATCACATAGTGCACATGGATACTGATGTTCGACTCTGTACCCCATAGATATGTACATTCAACTATGTTATAATAAAAAAAAAGTTAAATAAAAAAATAAGTTAAAATTAGAACATTTTCATGAGACCCCCAAAATATCACTGGCCATGTGCCTCCTGTGCCTAATGGATAAGTCAGCCTTGCCTGGAGCATGAGCTGCTCATCAAAGTGGCCAATGTCTTGAGGCCTTTTGAACACCCTCAGGGACTGGCTCCAGCCGATCTATAATGTCACCCCTTTCTTCCCCAAGCTTCTTCTTTCCCTCAGGGATGTGAATTTCAAGACCCTTGATGGGAGAGAGATTATGTTTGATGCCAATGGAGATTTAGTTACAGAATTTGACATACTTTATGGGCAGAAGACCACCGAAGGCCTATTCCACTTTGTCCACATAGGAATAATTCATCCTGGAGCCTCTTCAAAGGATAGAATGACAGTCCACTTGATGAAGGAGGATCTCCAGGTGAGTTGCCGGGGCGTATGGATGACCCAGGGCCTGGTGTATTAGAGTCAGAGGGAAACTCAGAGGCTGATGGTCTGGGTCCTTATTTGATGCATGAGGTGGATGTGGTTTAAAATTGGGCCAATTGTAACTCAACTATGCTGTTTAGCTATGTAAGATCCTTAAATTGGGAGGAAAGGCATTTATTCACCATCAGAAATGAAAATATCAGAGGCACAGAAGTTGAATTAGAGTCTGCATCAGGAGTTTCCTCAAGTGTATTTTTGTCTTGTCTGTATTGAGGGATCTACTCAGCAAAGAGGTGAACAGTGTGTCTGGGAAGATAGCAATACACTTCTCCAAACATGTTGCCATAGAGCATCCCGGAGGTGAGCAAAGCAGGTGTTCTCATTTGATTTATTAACGTTAGTTGCTGTATTGGGAAAAGAGTGTCTAGATGTCCACTCTTGTGCACAGAAAAACCCTGGCTCTCTGGACAACGTTAAGTGGTTATTTAATTCCCTCCACTGCAACTCATCTTCCTTCATTCTTGGCGGCACCTCCAGTAAGTGTTGTCTTAAGGTTTTCCACGTGAGAGTCAGACTCCCATCTCTGGATCCCTCAAACCCAAGAGACACAGGCTAAATGTTCAGAGGATTCTTTTGATGTCCCTTTCAATTGACTTGAGCTGGGGAATGCCCTTTGCTCCCTTCTGAGGGTAGAAGAAACCTACCTTTTCACACGTCTCTCAAAGGCATTGTCACCCCATCCTCCCTTTCCATAACTCTTGCCTGGATGTGATAGGTGGGATGAGGGATGCAGAACCATCTCTTTGTAGGACCTGTGTAGATGAGAGGATAACTGGATGTACAGTGCAAGGTTGTGTGTGCATGTATGTGTGTGTGCGTGCGTGTGTAGGCTTAGCACCTACATAACTTGGTGAAGGATTCTCAAAGACAGTGGAAAGGTGCCATTTCACATTGTGTTACTAAGCTTTTCCACCATCAGCCAGAAGAGTCAGGTGGAGCTGCTGTTGAAGGTTTACCTTGTTTCTACATTCATGGGTGCCTCTCCAGTCTGGCTTCCTTGATGTAACTGAGATGATATTTCCCCTGAGTGGAGCCTTGTCTTGTCCATGGGATGAGTCTTAACTGAGTCAAGCCTTGACTGCTTCTCTGGGCTGATTTAGTACAGGACCTGTGCCCTGTGTTCCTGGGCTGGCCACTAATAACACTCCTGCTCCTCTGTCCTCAGGTCCCCAGCTCTGTCTGCAGCAGGAGTTGTGCTCCAGGATTCAGCCAGATCCCCCAACAAGGATTCCCCCACTGTTGTTTTGAGTGCAGTTTCTGCCCGGAAGGACAGTTTGCAGACCAAATAGGTGAGAGCTTCTGGAGTCTGAATTTTGAGGGGCCATTAAGGCACCTCTGTCCTCTCAAATTTTCAATCCATTGAGTTGTTGCACAATCTCTACCTTCTGTGAACTTTGGACATGGCAATACTGGCCAGGAAGCAACTCTGAAAATTATTTTTAGGTAAACATTCTATTGAACTCTATCCCACAGACAAATGTATGAATCATAATTCTGCAGCTCAGTAAATTCTCATCTAGGGAGCCCTTAATGTCTTTGCACCCTGATCAAGAGACAGAGCAGAACCTGTCCCCAGAAGCCCCTTGTGTTCTTTCCAGTCATTGCCCCTTCTGAGAACTGCAATTCTAACTACCATTGGCCTCAATTGGTTTTAGCTGAATTTAACCTCCCGTAAGTGGAATTACACGACGACTGTTCTCACGCGCCTCTCTTTTTCCTCCACGTTGTGTTTGTGGGATTCATTACAGTGACCATGTGTACTCGTAGCTCTCTCATCCTCATGCTTGGTAGGATCCCACTGTGTGAAGTGACATGACTTCTTTATCCATTCAACAGGGATGTTGGATGGGAGAAGTTCCTGATCATGAGCTATTATGAGTAGTGTTGCTGTGTCCTTTGGGGACAGATGGTTGAATTTCTATTGGGTGTAGCACTGATGGGGCACAGGTAATCTTTCTGGGGCATTACTCTCTCTACCTCATCCTCAGCAGCCATTGGGTGTCGGGTCTTTTCATTTCTCACCCATTATGGTTCAGAGCAGTAATTTTAAATAATCTTCAAAGGAAGGATGGCAGAATTGGTAAAAACTGTTGTATTGGTTTGCTAGGGCTGCCATAACAAAATAGCACAGACTGGGTGGCTTAAGCAGTATAAATTTGTTTTCTCACAGTTCTGGAGGCTAGAAGTATAAGATTATGGTGATGGCAGGTTTGGGGTTTTTTGAGGCCTCCCTCCTTGGGCTGCAGATGGCCACCTTCTTGCTGTGTCTGCCCATGTCTTTCCTCTGTGTTAATCTGTGACCTGATTTCCTCCTCTTATAAGGACATCAGTCATATCGGGTTAGGGCCCACCCTAATAAACTTATTTAACCTTAATTATTTCATCTCCAATTTACCTATCTTCAAGTACAGTACGGTCACATTTTGAGGTACTGGGGTTTAGGATTTCAACATATAAATTCTAGGGGAACACAACTCAGCCCATAACAATTGCTAATGAGAACAGTTCCTGCTACTTATGTAGAAAACTATTAACCATAAACTACATAAAAACATTTTTATGCTGTGGGCGCATTTCTTTGTGACTCAGGCTTTCACGTGGCTTACCCCAGCACTGGTAACTAAGAATAATTCACAAGTACGTTAATAGGTGTGTAATGCTCATAAGAGCCCTTGGCCCATAGGGAGCTTCTCTCCACATAGCTGGTGTTACTATTAAGTTGTAGATGTGAGGTCTGCGTGTCTCCCACAGACATGAAGAGATGTCTTCTGTGCCCTGAGGAGCAGTACTCAAGCCCCACCAGAGACCACTGCCTGCCTAGGATGGAGACCTTCTTGGCCTTTGACGAGCCCCTGGGACTCACCCTAGCCTCCATGGCACTCATACTGGCTGGCCTGGTGCTGCTGGTCTTTGGGGTGTTTCTGAAGCACCGGGACACACCTGTGGTCAGGGCCAACAACAGAGCTCTCAGCTACATCCTTCTTGCCTCACTGACCCTCTGTGCCCTTTGTCCTTTGCTCTTCCTTGGTCGTCCCACTGCTGCCACCTGCCTTCTCCGCCAAACTACCTTTGCTGTCATGTTCACTATGGCTATCTCCTCCATCCTGGCCAAGACCATCACTGTGGTCCTGGCCTTCAGGGTCACCAGGCCAGGAGACAGGGTCTGGGTGTGCCTGCGACCTGGTGCCTCCACCTTGGTGGTTCTTGTTGCCTCCTTCATACAGATTGTTCTCTGTGGGGTCTGGCTGGGCATCTCCCCCCCATTCCCAGACAGGGATATATCCTCCAAGCCCCACCACATTGTCATCTATTGCCAGGAAGGCTCTGGCGTTGCTTTCTACTGCATGCTGGGCTACCTGAGCATTCTGGCTGTGGGCACTTTCTCCGTGGCCTTCCTGGCCAGGGGTCTGCCTAATGCCTTCAATGAGACCAAGTTCATCACCTTCAGCATGCTGCTATTCTGCAGTGTCTGGACGGCCTTTCTGCCCCTGTACCACAGTGCACGGGGCAAGTCCACCGTGGCTGTAGAGATCTTCTCTATCTTGGCCTCCACTGCAGGGCTGCTGGGTGGCATCTTTGTCCCCAAGTGTTATATCATCCTGCTGAAGCCTGAGCAGAACACCCTGGTCAGGTTAAGGAGAGGACACCAGGCTCAGCTGGAAAGGCAGAGCAAGGAATATCCGAGAGGACGTCTCCCCAGACCTCAGCCACAAACGCTCATACTGGCTGGCCTGGTGCTGCTGGTCTTTGGGGTGTTTCTGAAGCACCGGGACACACCCGTGGTCAGGGCCAACAACAGAGCTCTCAGCTACATCCTTCTCACCTCATTGACCCTCTGTGCCCTTTGTCCTTTGCTCTTCCTCAGTCGTCCCACTGCTGCCACCTGCCTTCTCCGCCAAACTACCTTTGCTGTCGTGTTCACTGTGGCTATCTCCTCCATCCTGGCCAAGACCCTCACAGTCGTCCTGGCCTTCAGGGTCACCAGGCCAGGAGACAGGGTCCGGGTGTGCCTGCGACCTGGTGCCTCCACCTTGGTGGTTCTTGTTGCCTCCTTCATACAGATTGTTCTCTGTGGGGTCTGGCTGGGCATCTCCCCCCCATTCCCAGACAGGGACATGTCCTCCAAGTCCCACCACATTGTCATCTATTGCCAGGAAGGCTCTGGCATTGCCTTCTACTGCATGCTGGGCTACCTGAGCATTCTGGCTGTGGGCACTTTCTCCGTGGCCTTCCTGGCCAGGGGTCTGCCTGATGCCTTCAATGAGACCAAGTTCGTCACCTTCAGCATGCTGCTATTCTGCAGTGTCTGGACAGCCTTTCTGCCCCTGTACCACAGTGCACGGGGCAAGTCCACCGTGGCTGTAGAGATCTTCTCTATCTTGGCCTCCACTGCAGGGCTGCTGGGTGGCATCTTTGTCCCCAAGTGTTATATCATCCTGCTGAAGCCTGAGCAGAACACCCTGGTCAGGTTAAGGAGAGGACACCAGGCTCAGCTGGAAAGGCAGAGCAAGGAATGTCAGAGAGGACGTCTCCCCAGACCTCAGCCACAAGCCTCATGAACCAGGTCTTGCTGAAGACATCAGGGCCATATGATTTGGGTTCATTGTTTCTTTGAGGATTAAGAGAGAATTAAAAGACAGATAAAGAGATGGGAAAAGCACATAGAGCAAAATGCTAACGACTGTTGGTCAAGATGGTGGACATATGAATGGTCACTGACTACTTTCTTTGGATGTATAGCTGAAAATTTTCAGAATTAAAAAAGTTTAAAAAGGTTGATGAGGTGTTGGTGAGGATGTGGAAAAATCGGAGCTTTCATCCATTGCTGGAGGCAGTGGAAAAAGGAAAATAGTCTGGTGATGAACTTAGAGAAAATAATGTTAAGTGAAGTAAGCCAGGCACAGAAAGGGAAATACTGCATGTTATCGCTTATACGTGGGAGCTAATAAATAAATAAACAAACAAATAAATAGAAAAAGACACAACAATCACAATAATTCCTTGAACTTGTTAAAAGAACAGATATGACATTGATGGGTGGGAAAGGGGGAGGGGGTAAGGGAGGAATTGATAAAGGGCCATGAAAATCAACTACATCGTATAATGATAAATAAAACAAAAAATAAAGTTGAAAGGTTAACATATGCATCATGATATAAAGCAGTATTATTTTCACATGATTCTGCTTCAACCTTCCCAATAAAACAAAGGAACTGTGAAAAAAAAAATGACAGGAATCACCAAGAGAAAAATACAAAAATGTCTGAAAAGTTAACTAACAGAAAGGGGATCTAGAGTGGTCAAAGAACTCACGGAAACACATTCAACTTCTTAAGAAATGAAAGCCATGCTGATTAATGCCACAATGAGACTCATAATGATGGACAAAAAGCCCTTAAAAATATAAAAGCCATTAGAATGGCTTCAGTCATATATCCATCCCTCGTTGACTGTCAGTCGGTTACTCTTTTTGCTACCATTATCACTAATTATCATTACCATCACCATCACCATCATCATTATCATCACTACCATTATCATCCCTATTAACGTCATCATCACCACCATCATCACCATCATCACCACCATCATTAGTCACCAATATCATCGTCACTATCATCACCACTGTCACCACCGTTATTATCAAACTCACAGTTTCG
Organism: Galeopterus variegatus; assembly: GCF_000696425.1. NCBI lineage: Eukaryota > Metazoa > Chordata > Mammalia > Dermoptera > Cynocephalidae > Galeopterus > Galeopterus variegatus. The sequence continues at coordinate 52,646 of NW_007735536.1, read as the reverse complement.
TCATCACCACCATAATCATCACCACCACCATCAATACTATCACCACCATCCTTATGGTTACCATCATCGTTATCATCACCACAGTTATCATCACCA
>NW_007735536.1:50378-52286 GCF_000696425.1 Galeopterus variegatus | reverse complement strand
ACCATCACCATCACCATCATCATTATCATCACTACCATTATCATCCCTATTAACGTCATCATCACCACCATCATCACCATCATCACCACCATCATTAGTCACCAATATCATCGTCACTATCATCACCACTGTCACCACCGTTATTATCAAACTCACAGTTTCGTCATCACCACCATAATCATCACCACCACCATCAATACTATCACCACCATCCTTATGGTTACCATCATCGTTATCATCACCACAGTTATCATCACCACCATCATCATCACCACCACCATCATTAACATGTCCACCATCACCACCCTATCATCATCACCACTACTGTCATCACCATCATTATCATCATTCATCCTCATTCCCATAATTAGTCCCAAACCATTCTCATTTCTAGTATTTTACTACTATAAACAGCACTGTGATGAACATCTTTACACACAAGTTGCATGATTTTTGTCTGTTTTTTCTATGAACTTAGATAAAGGGTTTTTTTTTTTTTGACCGTTAAGGGGATCGCAACCCTCGGCATGGTGTCGCCTGCACCATGCTCAGCCAGTGAGTGCACCGGCCATCCCTATATAGGATCCGAATCTGCAGCCTGGGCGCTGCCAGTGCCGTACTCTCCTGAGTGAGCCACGGGGCTGGCCCTAGATAAAGGTTTTGATAGACTTACAAGTGGCCTTATAAACAACATAGAGGGAGAAGGCTAAGATCTAAAAGAGCTTGTTTACAAACACAACTGGGGCACATAGGTTTGTATTTTATGTGAAAACACTACTTTTCCCCTTCACCATTACACTTAAACAGTGGGTACATTCTTAGAGCCGTCAGTTTTTGATGGAGAGTGGTGAAGAGCATCCTTCAGAATTGTCTTCCTCCTCATGGGCTGGACCAAGATGCTGAAGGCAGGTATCAAGGCAGGGATTTTACCAAAAGATCCTTTGGTACCCACTAGACAGCTGTCACCCTGAGAGGGCTGTCCAAGCAGAGATGGCACCAGCAGGAAGACCCAAGTCTCCATCTCCTTTGGCTGGTTCACAAATCATCCTGTAGTAAGAACAATTGGACCAGTTATATATTCTTAAAAAACACATTTCCACAAAGATTTTCACTTCCTTTACTTGTCTTAGAACACTGTGCTGTTGGAATTTTCTGTCTCAAAAAAGAATTGGATAAAAGAAATGTTTGTCTGTTCTAAGCAGATGTGTAGTTTAGACCAGTGTCAAACACTACTGGGCCTGGGTCTGGGGATTGGGAGGTGAGGGTACAGTGGAAACAGGTGAACCAGAGAGCAGAACCCTCTAGCCCCTAGCCCATGTTTGATCGGTTTCCAGTGGTGCAGGATCTTCTAACCTGGGGGATGGGTGGTGATTAGAGAAACCAGATATTTGGATTCTCTAATGCATTGGTTCTCAACACGGACTGGTCCTCCTCTACCTCCCATGGAACACTTGTTAATGTCTGGACACTTTTTGGTTGTCACAACTCAGGGTGAGGGATGTCACTTTAGATTCCATCCAGTAGAGGCCAGGGATACTGCTAAACATTCTACAGTACACTAGCCCCTAACCACAGAGAATTGTCTGATGCAAAATGTCAGTAATCCATGGTTTAGAAGCCCTGATCTATCCAATGTAAAATTTCTCAATTGTAAATAATACCCTCTTCAGCCAAACTGTGGATGCCATTTGCTACTTCTAGGGTGGAAAGCAATGCTGTCTTCATATACTAAAGGTGGGGGGAGGGGAGGTTGCTACAGGAACAGGTTAGCAGATGGTTAGCAAGCTTCATTTGTGCCCCCTTGGAACCAGAGTTCTTTTCTCTAGTGCAGTGTTTTTTGTTTTTTGTTTTTTTTTGTCTTTTGTCTTTTTTCCGTGTCCGGCAACAGATCGCAACCCTCAGTGTTGC
>NW_007735536.1:46906-49361 GCF_000696425.1 Galeopterus variegatus | reverse complement strand
GGGAGCCGGTCTGTATATGGGATCCGAACCCTCGGACGGGAGCGCCGCCACGCTTCCCAAGCGGCGCACTATCCAGTGCGCCACCGGGCCGGCCCTCTAGTGCAGTGTTTACTCCAAAATATTTCCCACCTTTGTCTGATTTGCGTCCTCTTTCCTTTTTCTTTTTAAATTATGTTTTAATTTTTGACAGTTTCTTTCACTGAAAGATAATTTATTATATATATTTGTGGAGTACAGAATCAAATATCAATACATATGTACAATATGTGTTGATCAAATCAGGATAATTAGTATACTCATGTTTACAAAATGTAATCAATCTTTGTGACCCTTAACTAGTTTCTTGCCAACCCCCCCCACCTCCCCCTTTCCCACCCCTAATAACCACAGTTCTCTTTTTTTTCCGAAAGTTTAATGCATTAATGTGATTTTTTTTCTTTCCTTCTTTCTTTTCTTTAACTCCCATTTATGAGTGAGGACACATGGTATTTCTCTTTCTGTGCTGGCTTATTTTGAAATAGAGCTCCCTACACCCTCATAACGTACACTATCTGCTTCTGTAGAATTGCTTGCTTAACCTAAGTAACTGCATTTTACCCCCATCTGACCTGACTATCCCCGCTTCTGCATGAGAAGCCATTAACCTTTTCATAGAAACAAAAACCGTTGCATAGAAACAGGAGCCATACAGAGCGAACTATTACATGGGAACAGGAACCGTACACAATGAAAACTTGTATGCTTGATTGCTCTAACAGCTCATTTTTGGGTTCTGTAACCTAGCTACTTAGCTTGCTTTGTGCACCTAGACAAACCCATGTGCCAACGGGATATGATTTTTGCCTTTAAAAACCCCACAAGAACAAGGCCCACGGCCGTTCTCCCTTGGTTGCTCCTTGAGAGATGGTCACTGGCCAGCTGGAGTGAATAAACTGCCCTTTTCTGCATGAGTGGCATGTAAGTGCATCCTTGTGGGAGGGTGCTCCACAACAATTTCAATTAACATAATTTTCTCTAAGGTCATCCATGTTGCTGTAAATGGCAGAATTTCATTCTCTTTTATGGAAGAGTAGTATTCCACTGAGTATATATACCCATTTTCCTTATCCAGTCATCTGTTGATGGATATTTAGGTTGATTCCAACTCTTGGCTACTGTAAATAGAACTTCAATAAACACGGGAGTGAGGGTATTCCTTCAACATGATGATTTCCATTCCTATGGGTACATACCCAGCAATGGGATTGCTGGGTTGTATGGCAGTTCTATCTGTAGTCGTTTGGAGGAACCTCCATACTGTTTTCCATAATGGCTGCACTAATTTACAATCCCACCAACAGTGCAGAGGGGTTCCCCTTTCTCCACATCCTTGTCAGCATTTATTATTCTCTATTTTTTTTTTTTAAGGATTGCAGAACATTTTTATTTACCAGGAGACAGTTGTGGATATATGTTTTTTATTATCATTTTATTTTGTTTTACTTCTCAAAATACATTGTAGTTGATTTTCATGCCCCTTTACCCATTCCTTTCCACCCTCTCCACTCCCCCCCACATCATATCTGTTCACTTCACTTAAATACTTCAAGGAATTTTTGTGGCTATTCTGTCTTCTTCTCCCTCCCTTATTTGTTTTTGTGTTTATTTATTTATTTTTAGCTGACACAAATAAGTGAGAACATGTGGTATTTCTTTCGGTGCTTGACTTGTTTCTCTGTCTTTTTGATAACAGCCAGTCTAAATGGGGTGAGATAATATCTCATTGTGGTTTTGATTTGCCTTTCCCTGATGCTCAGTGATGTTGAGCATTTCTTCATGTGTCTGTTGACCATTTTTAAATCTTCATATGAGAAATTTGTATTCAGCTCCTTTGTCCATTTTTAAATTGGGTTACTTGTTTTCTTACTGTTAACTTGATTGAATTTTTTATATATTCTGGATGTTAATCCCTTGTTGGATGCATAGTTTGCAAATACTTTTTCCCATTCTATAGGTTGTCTTTTTGCTCTGTTAATTGTTTCTTTTGCTGTGCAGAAGCTTTTTATCTTTTTTTTTTTTTTTTTTAAAGATGACCGGTAAGAGGATCTTAACCCTTGACTTGGTGTTGTCACCACCATGCTCACCCAGTGAGTGAACTGGCCATCCCTTTATAGGGATCAGAACCCGCGGCTTTGGTGTTATCAGCACCACACTGTCCCGAGTGAGCCACGGGCCAGCCCATGAAGCTTTTTAGTTTGATATAATTCCACTTGTTTATTTTTTTCTTTTGTTTCCTGTGCTTTTGGGATCATATTCCTAAAGTCTTTGCCCAGTCCTATATCCTGATGTGTTTCCCATATGTTTTCTCCTAGAAGTTTTATAGTTTCAGGTCTTATACTTAAGTCTTTAATCCATTTTCCTTTTTTTTTTTTTTTTTTTTTTTTTTTTTTGTCCGGCAAAGGATCGCAACCCCCAG
>NW_007735536.1:44351-45932 GCF_000696425.1 Galeopterus variegatus | reverse complement strand
CCGGTCTGTATGTGGGATCCAAACCCTCGGCGGGAGCGCCACCGCACTCCCAAGCGGCGCACTGTAGCAGTGCGCCACCGGGCCGGCCCCTTTAATCCATTTTGAGTTGATTTTGATATATAGTGAGAAGTATGGGTCTAGTTTCATTTTTCTACATACGGATGTCTAGTTTTCCCAGCACCATTTATTGAAGAGGCAGTCTTTTCCCCAATGTATGTTCNGGAGCGCCACCGCACTCCCAAGCGGCGCACTGTAGCAGTGCGCCACCGGGCCGGCCCCTTTAATCCATTTTGAGTTGATTTTGATATATAGTGAGAAGTATGGGTCTAGTTTCATTTTTCTACATACGGATGTCTAGTTTTCCCAGCACCATTTATTGAAGAGGCAGTCTTTTCCCCAATGTATGTTCTTGTTGCTTTTGTCAGAGATCAGGTGGCTGTAAGTATGTGGGGTGATTTCTGGGTTCTCCATTCTGTTCCATTTCTCTGAGTGTCTGTCTTTATGCCAGTACCGTGACATTTTGGTTACTATAGCTTTATAGTATAGTTTGAAGTCAGGGAGTATTATGTCTCTGGCTTTATTATTATTATTTTTTGCTCAGGATTGCTTTGGAAATTTGGAATCTTTCGTCATTCCTTACGAATGTTAGAATTGTTTTTTCTATTTCTGTGAAGAATGTCATTAGTATTTTGACAGTGATTGCATTGAACCTGTAGATTGCTTTGGGTAATATGGACATTTTCACAATGTTAATTCTTCCCATCCAAAAGCATGGAATGTCTTTCCATCTTTTTGTGTTCTCCTTAATTTCTTTCAGCAGTGATTTGTAGTTCTCATCNTGTCTTTCCATCTTTTTGTGTTCTCCTTAATTTCTTTCAGCAGTGATTTGTAGTTCTCATCATACAGATCTTTCACCTCCTTGGTTGAACTGGTTCTGAGGTATTTCATTTTTTTGGTGATGCTGTAAATGCGTTTGCTTTCTTGATTTCTTTTTCTGCTAGTTTGTTATTGGAGTATAAAAACACTACTGATTTTTGCATGTTGATTTTATATCTTGCAACTTTACTGAAATTGTTTATCAGCTCTAAAAGTTTTTTGGTAGAGTCTTCAGGTTTTTCTATATATAGGATCATGTCATCTTCAAACAAGGACATTTTGACTTCCTCTGTTTCAATCTGGATGCCCTTTATATCTTTCTCTTGCCTGATTGCTCTGACTACTACTTTCAATACTATGTTAAATAGGAGTGGTGACAGCAGGCATCCTTGTCTTGTTCATAGTGGGCTTGTCATATATGGCTTTGATTGTGTTGAGATACTTTCCTTCTATACCTAATTTGCTAAAAGTCTTTTTCATAAAGGGATGCTGAATTTTGTAAAATACTTTTTCTTCATCTATTGAGGCAATCATATGGTTTTTGTCCTTGATTTAGTTGATGTGGTATATCACATTTATTGACTTGCATATATTGAAACATCCTCGCATCTCTGGGATGAATCCCATTTGATCATGGTGTATAATTTTTTTGATGTGTTGCTGTATTCTGGTTGCTAATATTTTGTTGAGGATTTTTGCATCTAT
>NW_007735536.1:42059-42859 GCF_000696425.1 Galeopterus variegatus | reverse complement strand
CACTCTCCAGTGCGCCATCGGGCCGGCCCAAGTTCTGCTCTGATCTTAATTATTCCTTTCCATCTACTCATTTTGGGGTTGGATTGTTGTTGTTTTTCTAGTTCTTTGATGTGTAACATTAGGTTGTTTATTTGAAAACATTCTATTCTTTTTACGTAAGTCTTTATTTCAATAAACTTCCCTCTTAACACTGCTTTTGCTATATCCCACAGGTTTTAGTATGAAGTGTCTTTATTTTCATTAGTGTCAAAATTTTTTTTGATTTCCTGTTTAATTTTTTCTTGGACCCATGATTCATTTAGGAGCATGTTTTTAAATTTTCTTGTGTTTGTATAATTTCCAGACTTTCATTTGTTATTGATTTCTAATTTTAATCCATTGTGGTCTGGAAAGATACTGGAAATGATTTCACCTTTTAAAAATTTGTTGAGACTTGATTTTGACCTAATGTATGGTCTATCCTGGAGAATATTCCATGTGCTAATGATAAGAATGTATATTTTGTAGTTGTTGGGTAAAGAATGTTTTGTAGATATTTGCCAAATCTTATTGGTCTAAAGTATAGCTTAAATCCTGTGTTTCTCTGTTGATTTGTTGCCTAGATGATTGGTCTAATGCTGAGAGAGGTGTATTCAGGTCCCCAACTATTATTGTGTTGGGGTCTATCTCTTTCTTTAGGTCTAATAGTATTTACTTTATATATCTGGGTGCTCTGGTGTTGGGTGCATGTATATTTATGATTGTTATGTCTTCTTGCTATATAGATCCCTTTATCATTATATAAATAGTCTTTATCATTA
>NW_007735536.1:35849-41151 GCF_000696425.1 Galeopterus variegatus | reverse complement strand
ATTGTTATGTCTTCTTGCTATATAGATCCCTTTATCATTATATAAATAGTCTTTATCATTACATAAATCATTATATAATGGTCTCCTTTGTTGCTTTTTATGGTTTTTGGTTTAAAGTCTATTTTATCTGATATAAAAATAGCTACTCCTCCTCATTTTTGGTTTCCATCTGTGTCATATATCTTTTTCCATCCCTTCATTATTAGTCTGTGTGCATCAAAGAGTGACAAGGAACCCAGGCTCTTCACGCAAGATCTTGAGAGCTAGTCCACATCCTCAATGTCCCAACTAACCTCAATGAGAAATCATTAAGTGCCCCAGTGACTGCACCACAGAGGCACTCACACATAATTCTGACATATAATATGGCAGATGTGCCCATACAGATTCTACAGTACAGAGTCTACCCAGAACCAATACTAATATATCTTACTCAACAATCAATATAAAAAAAATCTACAGGAGGAAATCTCTCTCTTCAAAGTCCACTTCAGAGTAGTAGAAGAAGCAACTACTTGATTGGATGACTAGGAATCAACGTGGAGAGAATAGAAATATGAAAAACCAAGGAAATTTGACACCACCAAAAGAATACAATAATTCTCAAGTACCTGGCCCCATACAGCAGGAAACCCTTGAAATGTCTGAAAAGGAATTTCAAGTAACAGTTTTAAACAAACTCTGTGAGATACAAAAAGACTCATTTAGACAACACAATGAAAAAAGAAAAACAATCTAGGGCTTGAAGGATGAAATTTATAAAGAGATAAATTCCATAAAAAAGAATGTAGCAGAACTCCTGGAACTGAAAGACTCAATGAAGTAAAAACTACAATTGAGAGTGTAAGCAGCATGCTAGAGAAGTGTAAGAAAGAATTTCTGATCTTGAGGATAGTATTTTTGAAATAACACAAGCAGACAAAAAAAAGAAATGAGAATCTAAGAGAGCTAGCAGATCATTATAAGCACATAAACATTCGAATCATGGGTGTTGTGGATGGGGAGGACAAAGGAAAAGGTATGGAAAATGACAATGAAATAACAGTGGAAAACTTCCCAGGTATTGGTAGAGACTTTCAGATCCAAGAGTCTCAAAGGTCCCCAAACAGATTCAACCCAAAAAGGTCCTCTCTAAGACACATTGCAGTCAAACTGTCAAAAGTCAAAGACAAAGAGAGAATCCTAAAAACAGCAAGAGAAAAGTGTCAGTCACTTAATAAGGGAGTCCCCATCAGACTAACAACAGACTTCTCCACAGAAACTCTACAGCCAGAAGAGATTGGGATAACATATTCAAAATACTAAAAGAAAAAAACTGCTAATCAAGTATACTTTACCCAGCAAGGCTATCCTTCAGAAATAAGGGCAAAAACAAAAGCTGCAGGAGTCGTTTTTTTTTTTTAAATAACAGCTTTACTCAGATACAATTCATTTACTATTAAGTTCACTCTTTAAAATGCACAATTCAGTGTTTTGGTATGTTCTATATTCACAATCTTGTATCTGGCTTCTTTCACCTAGCTTGATGTTTTCAAGGGTCAGGCACATTATAGTATGTATGTGAACTTTATTTCTTTCTATGGATAAATAATATTTCATTGTTTGGATATACCACTTTTGTTTATCCATTCCTCCATTGATGGACATTTTGGATTGTTCCCATCTTTTGGCTTTTATAAATAATGTTGCTATAACATTCAGGTGCAAGTTTTGTGTGGATGCTATTATTATCTTGGTAAAATATGAACTGGGGAATGGAATTGATGAATCATTTAGTGACTCTATATATGTTTCACATTTTGAGGATCTGCCACACTGTTTTTCAAAGTAGTTAAATTAAATTAATAAATTAGTAGATAAATTAACTGTGTTAAATTCCCACGAACAATGCATAAGGTTTACAGTTTCTCCATAACCTCCTCAAATACTTATTTACTTCATTTGTTTTTCTGTTTAAAAATTTTTTTATTATACCCATTCTAGTGGGTGTGAACAGTTGTTTACCTCATTGTGGTTTTATGTTGCATGTCCTTCATGGCTAATGATGTTGAGCATCTTTTCTGCTAGCACAGAGAACCACAGCGATGTCTCATGGGATTGTGAGCACTGACTTTCCTGCTCTGTGTTGGGGAGTTGCTCACAGCCTCCCTTTCCTGCCTGGACCTGGCCTCCATGACCACAGAAATCCATGAGCTCAGCCTGGGCCAGCCTTGGATCTACCTCCTAGGGCCAAACATTACTTATGAGTCCTGAGACCCTCTACTTGGTGGCCCTGGAGCAGGAGGTGTTTACCCAGGGCCACCTGAAGCTCTGGGGATGTCCCTATCTCCAGATGCTGCCAGGTGAGGCATGAGGGGTCGGGAAGCTCTTTGCTTCTCTTACCCTCCTGGGACCTTTCTCCAAAAACAGTGGATTGTAGACCTTGAACTCACCTGTTTCTGGGCTTGTGGGATCCCTGTGGACACAATCGGGACTCATCTGGCCTCCTCCCTGAAATCTACAGATGAGGCCCTTTGCTTAGTTACCCTTTGCTTTGGGGAGAAGAAGCCATGGGAAAAGAAAGTCAAACTTTTAAAGGCCCTGGGGTTTACTGGAGATGGAGCTAAGATCCTAGTCTTAGCTCAGGATCTCTGTTTTCCCTACGGCTAGGGGATCCGGGTGTGTTTTCAGCCCCCAGGTCTTGAATCAAGGGTGAGCTCCCAGATAAAAGCCCCTGTCATCATGCAACTGGGCCCCACACCGTGGCTGCTGTGTCACCGGCTCTACAGCTTCCCTTCCGGGCATGTGGCTTTGCTCTCTGCTTTCCACCCTCATGGGAGCTCTCTCTGGGGCTGCCCTTTCTGGGCCAACAGGCTGGTGGCTGCAAGATAAGAACAAACGCTTTGACCGTCCTGGGGACGTGCTGATCACCCTCATGGGAGCTCTCTCTGGGGCTGCCCTTTCTGGGCCAACAGGCTGGTGGCTGCAAGAGAAGAGCAAACGCTTTGACCGTCCTGGGGACGTGCTGATCGGGGGCAGCTTCTCCATCTTTCACTTTGATAACATCACCCTGTTTGATTTCACCACTCCACCGGCTAGGTTGGCATCTAACTCGTAAGTGGCTGCCAGGGAGGCTGGTGGGGAGCCCCTAAAGTCAGAGGACACCTTTGGGAACAGTTCTCCAAAGCTTGGAACTGTGACTGATTCTCAGAATCCCAAATGTATGGCCAGGGTTTGCCTTGTCTGTTTGAATACTGGCCAGTTCGTCTCCCAGGCCCTATCTCAGCACCTCTTTCTGTCTTTACTTTCTTGTTTGTACTTAGCTCTGTCAGAAGTGCGGATTGTTTATTTCCTCATCGTGCTGCCTGAGCCCCACACGTCAGGCAGGGATTCTTGTATCTCTTGTTCACTACTGACCTTTGGTGCATAGAACAGCACCAGGTACTGTCTAGGTATGTTTGTTGAATTAATACTTACGGAGTAAATATTTTATAAGTTGATTAACATCTGGAGTTTCTATTTATCTGTGTGTGCCCAATGCCCATTTTCTGTATTGGATTTCCCAACCTATGTTTGCAGTCTGGAGTTTCTACATAGTCATTTTAGTTATTCTTTTCAATTTAATGCATATGTTTAGTTTTATAAATATATTGCCAAAGTGTTTTCTAATTGCACCATTTTGTATTCCCGTCAGAAATGCATGAGACTTCCAGTTGTTCCACAATCTTGAGATCATGTGCTATTGTCAGTTTTTTTTTTAACTGATGAACAATAATTGCATATATTTATGGGAACAAACATTAATGAGTATCTATCATTTAATCTAAGATAACATAATATAAATAAATATTTCATATATAAATGTTTATATTTGCATTTACCTAAATTATTTATTTTTAACAATTACACCTAGATTTCTTATGAAAACTGGGATATTAGACAACCTAGTCATCATTTTAACTTACTTCCCTGTTAACCATTTTTATAGCCTGTAAATAGCAGGTGTTCACCTAAGGAAGAACCTTAAAGTTAAAAACATGAGTAATTTTACTGATAACCCAGAAGACTCAGGTGTTTTCATTAAACCAAGAATATTAACAGTCCTACTTATCAAGAATTACATAATCAAAGATCATTCTCTTTTAGACTGGGTTTATCGTTTTATAAACCTAAAACCTTTATCAGAAGTGTCCGAGTGTGAGCTAATGGAATAATGCCCACCAAACGGATAAGGTATCCTGAAATCAAAGAATGAAGGAGACAACTCCATATGGTTTACAAGGAGTTTATTGTTAATATTACTATATCGATGGGCAGTTACTTACAGGAATCGGGTAGGGTATCAATCCATCTGAGTGCTGTGCAGCTGCTTTCTCCACACTTTGGAGGGGTTGGGAGAGGTGGGGAGAGTTGAAGCTTATCAGGGACTTAGAGACAAAAGTGGAGCTATGCCAGAGAGAGGGGCTGCAGGAGTGGAAGATTCCCAGGGGCTCCACAGTCTCCTGTTGCTTATCTTTGGGGTTGTCAGTGTCACTCCCCTTATCTTACAATCTTAGCATTCTGTTCCTGTCCCTCTCTCAGCTGCTAAGCGATTTGTACTGGGGAAAAACTGTAACTGTTGAAGCCAGATCCCTAAAGACCATGAGGATGGAGTGAGTTCAGACCAGCATTCCTACACAGAGGCACATATAATCCTGTCTGACTAGTAAATTCATGCAAAAATGTATGCTGACAATTTTGAAGACATTTCTATTTTTATTTTATCAATAAATTTAAAACCAACTTATTTATCAAAGCTTTACTTAAGGCACGTGAACTAAAACCATTTAGGTTAGTTGCTATATATTTTACATAAGAGCTTATGAAGCCAGTCTGAACAAAATTCTTTCAGGGATTTATGGCTGACTATGCCAGGGTTTACCAAGTAGACATAATATGCTACATAATACATTCACATATGCATAAACACACTCAAACATAAACACACACCCTAACAGAATAATGCCCACCATTATTCTGTTAATAAATACATATAGATTTTGTTTTAGAATTTTAGTCATGAGATAGTAATACTAACCTACCAGTTCATTAAAAGACAATTGGATCCAAATTTTAGAATTTTAGTCATGAGATAGTAATACTAACCTACCAGTTCATTAAAAGACAATTGGACCCAAATTATTTTTAAGACAATATAAGAAATGTTCACATGGCTAAATTTTATTTGCCCCAATAGGTAATCTAGTGAAGGCTATGGACCATGTTTTGGGTAAAGCAATTTTAATCATAGTTTAATTTTTTTTTTTTTTTTTTTTTTTTTTTT
>NW_007735536.1:33437-34928 GCF_000696425.1 Galeopterus variegatus | reverse complement strand
TGGATCCAAATTATTTATTTATTTATTTTTTTTGTCTTTTTGTCTTTTTTCCGTGTCCGGCAACGGATCGCAACCCTCAGTGTTGCCCCCATACCGGACCGGGGACCGGCGACGGGACCGCAAGCCTCGGCGTTGCTCCCACGCCTCGCTCAGCCAGTGAGCAGGAGCCGGTCCGTACGTGGGATCCGAACCCTCGGACGGGAGCGCTGCCGCGCTTCCCAAGCGGCGCACTATCCAGTGCACCACCGGGCCGGCCCTGGATCCAAATTATTTTTAAGACAATATAAGAAATGTTCACATGGCTAAATTTTATTTGCCACAATAGGTAATCTAGTGAAGGCTATGGACCATGTTTTGGGTAAAGCAATTTTAATCATAGTTTAATTTTTAAAGAAGAACTATTTCCTCCCCTTTCCCCTTTGTTTAGGGTTAAAGTCTCAATGTTTCCATTTTAGCTAAGACTGGCTGACCAAGTTTATCTTTCATTTGCTGGGCTGGTTTCTTCAAACAGTCAATGTGGGCAGGGAAGTATTTTAAAAAGGTTATTATTTTAACTTTTTTCTTTGGTTCTCTCTGGCTCATGCATGGCAGACAAAACAGTTTTTACGCGGGGCAGAGATACCTTATATTATTGCTCTGAGCTCAAGTTTCTGACCTATTGGATCTGAGAGCCTAACTTTTATGTTTTTAAAAATTACTATTTCGTTTTATTTCTTTTTAATTGAAGCATAATTGATTATTACATATTTGTGGGGTACAAAGTTGGCTGTCAATAGTTGTGTACAGTATGTGATGGTCAAATCCAGATGGTTAGCTTATTCATCATTACAATACCTACTCATTCTTTGTGTTTCTTAACCAATTTCTCATTAATTTCTCCTTAACCGCCTCTCTCCTCCTCCCCCTTGTCACTTCTAGTAACCACAGTTCTGTTCTCTCCTTCTAAAAGTTCAACCTATTACTGTGATTATTCTCTCTCTCTCTTGTTCAGTTATTTATTTGGCTCCCACTTACAAGTGAGGACAGACGGTATTTCTTTTTCTGTGGCTGACTTGTTTCACTTAACATAATTTTCTTCAAGCTCATCCATGTTGCTCTGAATGGCAGAATTTCATTTCTTTTTTTATGTGAGAGCCTACATTTTATAATCATTTATCTAGTTATTTATTAGATGATCAATCCTTCAATTGACTGTTCTATCACCCTATGCAATTGTTAGCTTGGAGAATCTAAATTTATGTTTCACAAGGGTGTCTAAGTTTCTAAATTTGGATTACCATGGAGCTGTTGTAATTTGTAAAATCATTAATTAAAAGCTCACTTATGATAATTTGTTAAAAATCTCAGCTGGAATGCCACAGGCAGTGAGTTCTATTTCAACACCTGCAAAAGAAACAGCAAATTAAAAGTAGGCAGAGAAAACAAAATCAAAAGCAAAACACACAACAAAAATGACACTCAACAAAAACGTAAGATATACTGCTGTACGGC
>NW_007735536.1:17437-33427 GCF_000696425.1 Galeopterus variegatus | reverse complement strand
AAAAGAAACAGCAAATTAAAAGTAGGCAGAGAAAACAAAATCAAAAGCAAAACACACACACACACACACAAAAAAAAAAAAAAAAGAGAGAGAGAACATAGGAGGTCTAGATGTCAAATCTATAGTTGTGGTCTCTTAATTTGGTGCTAAGAAAAACAAACTTGGACAGTCTGAATGATCCCTATGATGGCTATTGATTTAAAAATGTGCATGAGAAAAAGTGATGTAGCTGGCTTTGAAAACTTGGCATGCCTAAATGTGTAAAAATCCCATTCCATTTTCCATTTCTTATTAATCTCCTGAGAGCAAGTAAAATCTTTTAAAACCTGTCAGAAAATTTCAGAAGTTTGGACCAACATTTTAGGTGGTAGCAACTATTTTGGTGGTGGTTAATTAGTCCTCCTATGCCCACCATTTAGAATATTTAATTTTACTCTTGAAAGATTTTTAGAAACAGCAAGAGAAAACAGCCCAATCATTTATAGACATTCATAAGTAACCCTAAATGAAGCCAACATCAAAGTGTTCACAAAAATTTTAACCTTGGGGTGTAGATCAAATAAAATATTAAATTAGGCATGCAGAATCCAAAAGTGAATTCACCAGAAAAGAATACCACACAGAATATAAATTCTGTAGAAAACCAGAGCACTCAAACCCCAAACACTTGTCTTTACACCATAAAGGACTTGCCAGAAAAGACAAAAAGTCTTTTATCTTCCTAGGAGGGATGTAAGGCCTTTTGTTTAAGGTGGATTTATAACCCAAACAATTCCCAAATAAAATCGAAAACCTCTATGAAAAAGGTAGGCTCAGCCTGAGAGAAGATTCACTAAAACAGAACAAGGTTAACGGTGGAAGTGGAAAGCTCAAAGGGCTCAAGAGAGTCGTGCACATTGATTCTAAGAATCGCCAGTTTCCTCTGAAGGTAATCTTTACTTCAGATCCTGCTTCTGAGCATCATTTATGTCGACCTAAATAAGAAACAGAGAGAGGCTCTCTAAAAAATAATATTGAGTTTAATTGGGAATAAACATTGCAATGAGAATACATGTGCCATAGTGAACTACATGCACATTCAGTGAAGTAAAGGAAGACAGGGTTTTAAAGGAAAAGCGATAGATGATTACATAATTGTTTTGGGAGCATTATTCTCGGCTACAAGAATCGATAACAAGGGTGATGGCAGTCTGAAGTTGTGTTACCGAACCCAAGTCTAGCTGTCTTAAAAAAGACTCAAAAGCCAAATGCTGGTGAAAAGGAAAGGCAGCTTTATTCAGCTGAGGAGAAGGTAGGTTAATCACCTCAAAAGCTCAGTTTCACTGAGGGTTTTTTTTGTGTGTGTGTGTGTTTATTCTCTTCACCATCTCTAACTTCTGGTTTTAATCTTTTTTCCTTCTTTGACACAAAGTTTTTAGTTACTCTGGAAAAGAAACCAAATGATTTTTCTTTGGGTTTTTAATATAAATGATCTATAGATATTTAAAATATACATTTACTAGTTAGTTACAGTGTTCAAATCACAAGACATATGATAAGTAATTAACGTGATGATAACTCTCAGCAACTATCTGGATATAAATGTGGAGAATTATTTGATTATTTTATATATAAATACTGTTTAAAGAGAACTGGATTGTTCCATTTATATATATTTATTTATTTATATTGTAAAAACAATTCTTAAAAATGGATTAGAAAAATCTAAGCAGAAATTTGGTGAAGGACATGAGCAGATAAGTCGCACACCCCAAAGAAATGCATAGTGGCTAATAAGTATATTCTAAGATCTGCAGAAGGGGGAGTGGCTGGCCCTTGGCCCCATCTCAGGACCCCCAGGTGTCTTGGCTAGCTCTGTCACTTGCCTGGATGTGAGTGGGGGCATGGCCAGGGCCCTTGGCCCTGTTCAGTGAGGGGTTTTATGGGGTAAGAAGCATGGAAGTGAGAAGCAGGAGGAAAGGGAATGTAAGCTGTGGGAGCTCCATGCAGTGAACCAGGTGGGGTTTCCCCAAGGCTTCATCTGGTTTCTGTTCTTGTCTTTGATGTTATCTTAGGGTTCTGCAGGATTTTGATTTGCTCTGGGGTGGAATCAGCTTCTTTGCAAAGTCACCACGTAGCTTTGATGGGCTCTGGCTGGTGTTGGAATTCTGCAAGTCTCAAGGAAGAATTGTTAGTTTTGTGAGATACTGATTAGCTTTCAACAGCCCTGTTTTTCTACTTAGCATGCAACATAAGAAAGTCAGGGGATGGGAGATAAAGAAAGAAGGAAAACCTGCGTATTTAAAAAATCTTCTCACAGTCCAGGTGGTTTTAGGTCCCAACATGGCTTCCATCCTGCTCACTCCAATAACTGGACAGACAGCTGCTAGGTAGATGTTTTTGCAGAAGTATTTTTTATTAAGGTTGAAATAGTTGCAACTATGCAAAGTTGTGGTGTTGCGGTCCTTTGTGATAGTTCTTGTTATTCGGCATAAATGCATGAGAACCCTTCCCTTTAGGGTCTTCTCTGGTTCTTTTTGTCAGGATTTTTTCTTCCTTTTTTAAAAAAAACCCAAAATGACACCATTTTGATTCTGACGACTTTCACAGGAGTGACAAACTTCATTCATTCCTGTTCCATCTGCACCCATGGCCAATGAGGAACATGGGCTTCTCTTTCTTTCAGACTTTCCAGGTGGAACTACCTGGTGGCCCAGAGTTTTGTATTTGCCATTGAGGAGATCAACAGGGATGCCCACCTGCTGCCCAACCTCACACTGGGCTTCTCCATCCGGAATTCTTGGGACTGTGTGCACGGAGCCCTCCATGAGATGATGGGCTTTCTCACAGGGCAAGAGGAGCCGATTCCGAACTACACGTGTCAGCTCAGCATTCCCCGCGTTGCGCTGGTTGGAGACACTCGGTCAGTCTTGTCTGTTGCTATGGCCAGGCTTCTGGGGCTCTATAAATTTCCCCAGGTGAGTTACTTCAAAGCTTTTGCTCTTTGCTAACAGTAATGATGGTAAGGACGACAATGAAAATGGTATTGAGACACTGCTGTCGTGAGGCCAAGTTTTCAGCTAATGTTCTTCAAGCCTGATGCAATTCTCCTCACCATAAACTTGTTTTGAGAGAACAATAAACCCCCCTACATTGATGAAAATCTGAGATTTAGAGAAAAATCAATGATGGGTCCAAGATCACAGCTGGGAGGTACTGAAGCTAGGATTTCACTCCAGGAAATAGGGCTCATCCCACCAGTTTAACCTCCATCCTGATGGTGTTTCCTAAATTTCAGGCCCTCAGTACCATTCACACAATGGTAGTCATATGCAAGGGCTGCCTCTCCCCCAATTCATATTTTTAATAGGTTAACTGAGAGGTAATTTGCATAGCATACAATTAACCCATTTAAGGCAAGCAATGTTGTGACTTTAGTGTGTTAAAAGTGGTGCGATTATCACCGTGATCAATTTAAGAACATTTTTATCACTCCACTTAGAAACTTCAAACCCATTAGCAGTCACTTTCCATCACCATCATCCTCTGGCAGCCACTAATCCATGTTCTGTTCACGGATTTGCTTTTTCTGGACATTTTGTAGTGGAAGCATGTGCTACATGGTCTTTGTGACTGGCCTCATTCACCAAGCATAATGCTTTCAAGATTTGTCCACATTGTCCAATGTATCAGTGCTCATTTCTTTTTATTGATGATTAATATATCATCATATGAACAGACCACATTTTGCTTATTTTTAATCAGCTCATGACCATATGAACTGTTTCATTTTTACGGCTTTTGTGAATAGTGCTATTACGACCATTCATGTATAGATTTTTGTGTATATATGTGTTTTTAATTATCTTGGGTATATTAGTGAAATTGTTGGATCAAAAGTTTACTCTCTGTTATCTATTTGAGGATATGCTAGAATGTTTTCTAAAGAGGCTGCACCATTATACATTCCTACCAGCATTATAAGAAAATTTCAGTTTAAATTCACTCATCTTAGACTGTGAAACCTATAAATTTGAGTGAACTCCTATCTCCTTAAACTCCTTAAGTTTGCTAAGTTCTGGCCTGCCAGTAGGAAGCATTTTCTTTAATTTTGAAGTTGGGACCCCTTTTAAGTCATAGAACAGTTTGAAGAGGCATTTTGGGGGATGGCTTTGTGAGTGTTTTTGCTAGAGAGGAAGCCCAATCCTTGCTGCTTCTTGGCGTGCTTGTTGTGGTAAGATTTATTCTCGAATGTGACACTTCAGTAATGGGCTTGATTGCACAATTAGTTTAGTTCTATCCTGAGAAAAAAGAGAGCTGATTTTTGTAAAATATCTTCTAATATCCATATTGTTGCTACAGGTATTTTTAGCATCAAATGATCAAACCGGGCTGGTTTGTCAAAAAATTTATCATGATTATCTCAACCTGAATTCTTACTCAAATCCTTCTGCACTAGTTTTCTTTAAAAAGAGGGTTTTCCCTTTTCTTTTAAAGTTGAGCACATTTAAAGGATTAGAAACTCCATTATTAAAAGAAACTTTTGTTTATCCATATATGTAGCACTGCCAGATAAAATACATCACCCTTAGTTAAATTTTCATTTCAGTTGAACAACAAATAATTTTTTTGTACAAGTTTGTTTCAAATATTGCCTGGGGTATACAGGTAATAAAGTAAAATATGATTTACTGTTTACCTGAAAATTAAATTTAACTGGGTATCCTGTATTTTTATTTGTGAAATCTGGAAGCCCTACTTATATGAAAGTGAATCAGCATTATCCATCTATAAACCAGTTAGGCCAAAGTACCTTTACATTAAGACAGTATAACCTTCATATAATCTATTTCATTACTACCTTCTGATCGTAGAAGAATGTTTTGCACTCACACAAGGAGGGTTGAAGACTTTTACCCATTACAGACATCTGCAGACTGAGCAGCTTCATTCTGTACTTTAGCCATGGGTCAAAGGCAAACACAGTCACAAAACCCTGTTGGCCCACATCTTGAGGGGTTTTTCTTTCTTGCAGGGCACACGGAGTAATCTCTTTATTGACAAATCAACAAAGCAGCAAAAATTGACAAACCAGATTTCCTGTCATCTCTCACCCACAAAGCACAAGTTCCCATCATATACACCACAAGAATCACAAAATGGTCAGGCCACATGAGCAGGTTCCAAAGCATTGCCACCACCGATAAAAAATAACCTATCAGCTCTGTGCAAACCAGAACTAGAATCAGAACCTAGTCTGACTAAGAAACAGAAACATAAAACACAGTATGAGGGGCCCTGAAAACAGGTAAACGGAAAGGAACAAAGTTCAACTGCTTCTTTGCCACCACCGATAAAAAATAACCTATCAGCTCTGTGCAAACCAGAACTAGAATCAGAACCCAGTCTGACTAAGAAACAGAAACATAAAACACAGTATGAGGGGCCCTGAAAACAGGTAAACGAAAGGAACAAAGTTCAACTGCTTCCTGGGTTTCATTCCAGAAGCCACAAAAGGGACGTGTCTGGGCTTAACCAGCCAGTGAGAAGCACAGGAGCAGGTGAGCCCACCTGGACATCTTGGTGGAACCTCCATAACTCCCAGAGCATAGTTTTCAAAAACTATCACACAAACTCTCCTACAATGAGGGACTAAATATGCACAGATTTATCTAACTCGCGAATGAGGAACAAAAGGATGGTGGAGATGGTTCAAGTGTCGGTATTTTTCAAGTGTTATATAATGATTCCATGGTGGGCTAGGCCCTCACCACTCAGAAGTATAGACTGAGAATCATATCAGCTGGGAGACTGTTAGAAATGCAGACTCTGGACCACCACTCTGGACCTTTCGAATCAGCACCTACACCTTAACAGGGTCCCACTTTAACACTGGAGACACTCTGGGCTAGGCCATCTAACAGCAGCTGCTAATGTTTTATGAGAGATGTTTGTGTCCAGGGCTCTGATTTAACTAGGATGACCAGCTATCCCCATTTGCCCAGGACTGAGGGTGTTTATAAGATGCAGGACTTTTAGCAACAAAACTGGGAAATACAGCCGGGGAAATCTGGGAGGAGCTGGTCACCATCACTCTGTTCTTACTGTGCCTGCCTTTTCTCCTGTAAACCTGAAGATTAATCATGGCTGAGCTTTTGGTTTTCAGCCCCTCTCCTGACCCCTTCTCACACAGGTCAGTTACTCATCCACTCTGGCCAGCCTCAGTGACAAGACCCAATTTCCATCCTTCCTTCGGACCCTGTCCAGTGACGTTATGTTCTCCCATGCAATTGCCCAGCTGGTGATCCACTTCCGCTGGTCCTGGGTGAACATTCTGGCACAGGACGATGACTTTGGGCAGCAGGGCAGCTCTCTGGTGACCCAGGAGTTAACCCAGGCTGGCATCTGCATCGAGTTCCACCTCTACGTTCCCTTCAGACAGTCCTTGGAGAAGATCAACTCCATCGTCCAGAAGATGGAGAGCTGCACTGCTACTGTTGTTCTGGTTTTCCTGAGCAACTTGAATTTCCAGCTCGTCCTGCAGGGTTTGCTGGGCCGTGGTGTCTTTGGCAAGGTCTGGGCCAGTCAAAGCACTTTGCACACAGCGCTTGCTCTGACCATGCCAGGCATCTCCCAGGTCCTACAGAGCACATTCAGCCTTCTGCAGCACAGCATCCAGGTCCCCGGCTTTCCCGAGTTCCTTGCTCACCTGCACCCCACCTGGACCCCAGAAGACCCATTTATAGAAAGGTTCTGGGAGAGCACCTTTGGATGCACATGGCCACACAGGAACCTGGAATCAGCAGGGAACAGCACAGTGTCAGGGAAGGTTCAGTTCTGCTCAGGGAATGAGAGTCTGAGAGGCCAGGTGTATCCCTTCCAGGAAAAAAAACAAAAAAGAAAAAAAAAAAAAAAAAAGAAGTGTCATTCTTTTATTTGCAATTAAATTTAACTAGGCCTTTTATATTATATCTGGAAACTCTTCTACTATGTGCCAGGTGCTACTCTAAGGACTGAGGATACATATGATTGTGGACAGGGTGGACAATGGTGTTTGCTGACTTTTTAGAAGGTGGAGACAGATGAACAAGTACATGAATAGGGCTATGTCATGTTGTGTTCTGTAAAGAAGACTTAGAATGAATGAAGTGGTGGGGAGGGAGTGAAGAGAATGAAAAGGTCAGGGAAATTCTCTTTGCAGAGATACCTGAGCTTCATCCAGGAAGATCAGGATCCAGCCATGGGAAGAGTGACAGTATTGTGGGTGGCATGCACAGAACATGCAAAAATCCTAGGATGGGAATGAGCAAAAAAAGCTACGTGGTTGAAGCAGAGCAAGTGTGGGAGGCTGGGTTAAGGGATCATGCTGTGATCAGGTGGGCATGGGCCAGTCTGTGTAGGTCATGCCAACGTTTGGACCCCACTCAGAGTGTAATGGGAAGGCTGGAGATGGGAGTCCACAGCCAGAGAGTCCCTGAAGCCAGGGCCCCATTGTGACTTCTGTTCTTTCCTTCCCCATTGGAAAAATATTACAAATTCCTTTTTATAAGAACCTTGGCATAAAGATAAATATAATCAGGGCTGGGTTCATGATTATGTATGCACTATTACTTCGTTATTTATTTATTTATTCTTATTTTACAGAAGTCAGAATTATAAAATTTTCATGAGCCCTCAGAAATATCATGGGCCTTGTGCCTTCTGTGTTGGCCCTGCGTTGAGAATGATCTACTTATTGCAGTAGTCATTGTCCTCAGTCCTTTAGGACAGACCTCAGGGAATGGTCCCTGTCAATCAACAGTGTCACCCTTCCTTCCCCCACAGCTTCTTCATTCCCTCAGGAATGTGCAATTCAAGACCCCTGATAGGAGAGAGATCAAGTTTGATGTCAATGGAGATTTAGTGACAGAGTTTGACATTCTTTATGGGCAGAAGACCACCGAGGGACTATTTCACTTTTTCCACATAGGAAAAATTCACCCAAGGGCCTCTCTAAAGGACAGAATGACAGTCCACTTGATGAAGGAGGAGCTCCAGGTGAGTTGCCTGGGTGTATGGATGACCCGTCCTGGTGTACTAGAATCAGAGGGAAACTCAAAGGCTAATGATCCAATCTTTATTTGATGCGTGATGTATATGTAGTTCTAAATTGGGCCAATCATAACTTAACTATGCTGTTTATCCACGGTAGATCCTTATTTGAGGGTGGAAAGTCATTTACTCATCATCTAAAAATGAAAATATCAGAGCCACAGAAGTCAAGTTAGATTCTGCATCAGGAGTATTCTTCTAGAATATATATATATATTTTATCTTGTCTGTATAGAGAAATCTGCTCAGTGAAGAGGCTAACAGTTTACCTGGGAAGACAGCAATATACTTCACCAAACATGTTCCCATTAAGCATCTGGGAGGCGAGCAAAACAGGTGTTCTCTTTTTATTTATTCACAAATCGAGTTGTTGTCTTGGGACAAGAGTGTGTAGATGTTCACTCTGGTCTGTAGAAAAGCCCTGGCCCTCTGGCCACAATACGTGGACGTGTAACCCCCACCACTGCCCCCTCACCTTCATTTGTTTTGGGAGGCACCTCCAGTCAGTATCGCTTTAAGGTTTTTCAAGTAGGAGTCAGACTCCCATCTCTGAACCTCTCAAACCCAGGGAACACAGGATAAGCATTCAAAACATTCTCTAGAAGTCCCTTTCAACTGGCTTGAGCTAGGGAGGGCCTTATGCTCCCTTTGGAGCTTCCAGACTTCCAGTTTGCCACATGTCTCCCAAACACATACTCATCCCTACCTCTCTCCTCATAACCCTTGCCTGGAGGTGATAGATGGGATGAAGGAGGCAGACCCATCCCTTTGCAGGATCTGTGTAAGTGGGAGGGCCACTGCCTACACAATGCAAGTTTGTGTGCATGGGGGGAGGCCCAGCACCTACAATTCTTGATGAAGGATTCTCAAAGACACTGGAAAAGTGCCACTTCACACTGCATTACTAAGATTTCCCTCCATCAGTCAGGTGAAGCAGGTGGAGCTCCTTCTGAGGGTTTACCTTTTTTGTTTTATTTGTGGTGCCTCTCTATTTTCATTTTTTAAATGTAATCTGAATAATTTTTCCCCTGAAAGGAGCCTCTCATCTTGTAGGTGGTAAGGACACTGGACTGCTTCTCTGGGATGGTTCAGGGCAGGACCTATGCCCTGTGTTTCTGGATTTGTCACTGACAACACCCGTGCTCATCCATCCTCAGGTCCCCAGCTCTGTCTGCAGCAGGAGCTGTGCTCCAGGATTTAGCCAGATCCCCCGACAGGGATTCCCCCACTGTTGTTTCGAGTGCAGCTCCTGCCCTGAAGGACAGTTTGCAGACCAAAAAGGTGAGAGCTTCTAGGCTGAATCTCAAGAGGCCATTAAGGCACCTCTAGCCTCTCAACTTTTCAATCCAGTGAGTTGTTGCCCAACCTCTGCCTTCTGTGAACTTTGGACATGGGACTGCTGGCCAGAAGATCCTCTTAAAATTATTTTTAGGTGAAGGTTTTATTTAACTATATCATACAAATCCATAAATCATAATTGTGCAGCTTAACAGATTCTCACCTAGGGAACACTCTGAATCCCTGTCCCTCCAATCAAGAAACAGATCATTACCTGTCCCCAGAAGACCCTCCTTCTTTCCTGGTTATTTCCCAATCTGAAAACTGCAATCCTAACTGCTATTGGCCTCAAAAGGTTCAACAGATTCTCACCTAGGGAACACTCTGAATCCCTGTCCCTCCAATCAAGAAACAGATCATTGCCTGTCCCCAGAAGACCCTCCTTCTTTCCTGGTTATTTCCCCATCTGAAAACTGCAATCCTAACTGCTATTGGCCTCAAAAGGTTTTGCCAGTTTTTAAGCCTCTTGTAAGTGGAATAACGTAAGTGTTTTTATGTACCTCACTTTTTTCTCCACTTTGTGTTTGTGAGATTCGTCATTGTGTGGTTGTGTGTAGTTGTAGCTTTCTCATTCCCATGCCTGGTAGGATCCCACTGTGTAGAAATGTCATAGCTTCTTTATCCATTCCAACAGGGATGTGGAATATGAGAAGTTTCCTGATCATGAGGTGTTAGTAGTAGTGTTGTTGTGGCTTCAGGGTACAGATGGGCAAATTTCTGTTGGTTGTAGCATTGCTGGGGCACAGGTAATCATTCTGGGGCATTACTCTCTTTATGTCATCCTCAGCAGTCATAGAGTTGTTGGCTCTTTTTATTTTAACCATTCTGTTGGGGATGTGGTGCTAACCCATTGTGGTTCAGAGCAGTAATTTTAAATAATCCCCAAAGGAAGTGTGGTAGAATTGGTAAAAACAGCTGTATTACTTTGCTAGGGTTGTGTATTAGTCCATTTTTGTGTTGTTATAACAGAAAACCTGAGACTGGGTAACTTATAAAGAACAGAGGTTTATTTGGCTTACAATTCTAGGACAGCTGCATCTGGTGCAGGCCTCAGGCTGCTTGTACTCATGACAGAAAGTGGCAGGCAGCTGGTGGGTACAAGCAGATCACATGGCGAGAGGGAGGGGGAGGGGGAGGGACAGAGGGAGAGGGAGAGAGAGAGAGAGAGAGGGAGAGAGAGAGGAGCTAGGGTCTTTTTAAACAACTGGCTCTCATGGGAGCTAATAAATTGAGAACTCACTCATTACCCCCCACCCCCCAGGGAGAGCATTAATCCATTCCTGAGGGATCTGCCCCCATAACACAAATTGCTCCCAACATTGCCAGGTTGGGGATCAGATTTTGACATGAGCTTTGGTGGGGACGACACATCCAAACTCTTATCAGGTTGCTATAACAAAATATTACAGACTGAGTGGCATAAGTAACAAATTTATTTTCTCAGAGTTCTCTGCAGGCTAGAAGTCTTAAGACCAAGGCACTGGCAGGTTTGATTTATTTGAGGCCTCACTTCTTGGCTTACAGATGGCTGCCTTCTCTCTATGTCCTCTCATATCTTTCCTCTGTGTTTATCCGTGACCTAATTTCCTCCTTTTGTAAGGATATCAGTTATATAGGATTAATGACTTCATTTAACCTTAATTACCTCATCTCTAATTTACCTATCTCCAAATACAGTACAATCACATACTGAGGTACTGGGGATTGGGTCTTCAACATATAAATTTTAGGAAAATCCAACTCAGCCTACAACAATTGCTAATAAGAACAGCTTCTGCTACTTATGTAAAAAAAAAAAAAAAAAATTAACCATTACAGAAAACCAGATGCCAGTCCCCGGTGTGGGCACGACACCGAGGGTTGCGATCCCGTTACTGGTCAGTAAAAAAGACAAAAAGGAAAAAAAAAAAAAAAAATTAACCATTACAGAAAACCAGATAAAACCATGTTTATATTGTGGGCACATTTCCTTGTGCCTCAGGCTCTCATGTGGCTTACCCCAGTATGGGTGACTAAAAATAATTCACAAATACTTTAATATATATTGTACTAGTCTGTTTTGTGTTGCTATAACAAAAATACCTGAGACTGGGTAATTTATAAGGAAAAGAGGTTTATTTGGCTTATGATTCTGGAACAGCTGCATCTGACATAGGCCTCAGGCTGCTTCTACTCATGGCGGAAAGTGGCAGCAGCTGGTGGGTACAAGCAGATCACATGGTGAGAGGAAGCAAAAGAGAGAGAGGAGGTGCCAGGATCTTCTTAAACAACCAGCTCTCATGGGAACTAATAGAGCGAGAACTCACTCATTACTCTCCCCTCCGCCACGGAGAGCATTAATCCATTCATGAGGGATCCACCCCCACGACCCAATCAGTTTCCAACACTGCCACATTGGGGATCAAATTTTCACATGAGTTTTGGAGGGGACAACACGTCAAAACTCCATCATATATGAACTGCTTGTGAGAGCACGTGGCCCATAGGGAGTCTCCCTCCAAATAGCTGATGTCATTACTATTAAGTTATATATGTGAGGTCTGTGTCTCCTGCAGACGTGAAGAGATGTCTTCTGTGCCCTGAGGAGCAGTACTCGAGTCCTACCAGAGACTACTGCCTGCCTAGGACGGAGACCTTCCTGGCCTTTGATGAGCCCCTGGGACTCACCCTAGCCTCTGTGGCGCTTACACTGGCCATTGTGGCCCTGCTGGTTATTGGGGTGTTCCTGAAGCACAGGGACACACCTGTGGTCAGAGCCAACAACAGAGCTCTCAGCTACATCCTTCTTGCCTCACTGACCCTCTGTGCCCTTTGTCCTTTGCTCTTCCTCGGTCGTCCCACTGCTGCCACCTGCCTTCTCCGCCAAACTACCTTTGCTGTCGTGTTCACTATGGCTATCTCCTCCATCCTGGCCAAGACCCTCACAGTCGTCCTGGCCTTCAGGGTCACCAGGCCAGGAGACAGGGTCCGGGTGTGTCTGCGACCTGGTGCCTCCACCTCGGTAGTCCTTGTTGCTTCCTTCATGCAGATTGTTCTCTGTGGGGTCTGGCTGGGCATCTCCCCTCCATTCCCAGACAGGGATATGTCCTCCAAGCCCCACCACATTGTCATCTATTGCCAGGAAGGTTCCGGTGTTGCTTTCTACTGCATGCTGAGCTATCTGGGCCTCCTGGCTGTGGGCACTTTCTCCGTGGCCTTCCTGGCAAGGGGTTTGCCTGATGCCTTCAATGAGACCAAGTTCCTTACCTTCAGCATGCTGCTATTCTGCTGTGTCTGGACAGCCTTTCTGCCCCTGTACCACAGTGCACGGGGCAAGTCCACTGTGGCTGTGGAGATCTTCTCTATCCTGGCCTCTACTGCAGGGCTGCTCGGTGGTATCTTTTTTCCCAAGTGCTACATCATCCTTCTGAAGCCAGAGCGAAATGCCCCAGCCTGGTTAAGGCAACGACATCAAACTCATCTGGAAAGGCAGAGCAAGGAGCTCCGGAGCAGCCATGTCCCCAGGGCCCCACAAACCTCATGAACCCATCTTTGCTGAAGACATAAGGGCCACGAGATTTTGGCTTTTTTCCTGTGCAGATTAAAGGAGACGTAAAAGACAGACCAAGAGAGGGCCAAGCACATAAAGCAAAATGCTGATGACTTTTGGATCAAGTGGGGGACATATGGATGGTTACTGACTCTTCTTGTATGTGTTATTGAAAATTTTCAGAATTAAAAAAGCTTAAAAAAGTCAATAAGGTGATGATGATGATGATGATGATGATGATGATGATACGAATAACAAGTGTTGGTTAGGATGTGGAAAATGGAAACTTTTATATACTGCTGGAGGGAATGGGAAATGGAAAATAGTCTTGTAGTTACTCGAAATGTTAAACAGAGTTACCATACAACCTAGCAATTCTATTGCTAGATATCTACTCAATAGAAGTGGACATATGTTCATGAAAAAACTTGTTCACAAATGTTCAGAGCAGCATTATTTATAATACCCTGAAAGTGAAACAACCCCAATGTTTATCAACTGATGATGAATGGATAAACAAAATGTAGCATGTCCATAAAATGGGATCTTATTTGGCAATAAAAGAAATGAAAGACTGATACATGCTACAACATGGATGAACCTTAAAAACATTATGCTGCGTAAAAGAAGCCAGACACAAAAGACCATGTAGAATGATACTGAATTTATATGAAACATCCAGAATAGACAAATTCATAGAGACAGAACGTAAGATTAATGATTGCTTAGGGTTGGAGGAATGATGGATTAGGCATTGGTGGGTGATGACTCAGGGGAGCAGCATTCTTTTTTCATGTGATAAAGTTCGAAAATTGATTTTGGTGATGGCTGCACAACTCTATGAATATACAAAGAAGTTTGAGTTGTACACTTTAAGTGGATAAATTGTAATGGTATGTCAATTATATCCCAATAAAGACGTTACTAAAAAATGATCAATTACAATCAATTACAATGTGTAGGCCTTTGTTATATGCTGATTTAAAAAAAATCAAACTATTAAAAATAAGATAATTCCAAACTAGAATACTGAATATTCAATAATATAAAGGGTTTATCACTTTTTAAAGTTTTAGTAGTGGGATTATGGTTATGTTAGATAACAGTCTTTATTTTTGTGGATTACATATAGTACATGAAATGGCAGAGGGTTTGAGATTTTCTTACAAATGATGCAAAATAATTGAGTGGCTGGGACAATTGGCCATG
The DNA here is from genome assembly GCF_000696425.1 of Galeopterus variegatus. Lineage (NCBI taxonomy): Eukaryota > Metazoa > Chordata > Mammalia > Dermoptera > Cynocephalidae > Galeopterus > Galeopterus variegatus. The sequence continues at coordinate 19,281 of NW_007735536.1, read as the reverse complement.
GGCTGGTGGTCATCAGGGTACATGATGGGACATTGAAACTCACTGTTCTTTGTTGTATGCTTTTGTGGGTGTCCAAAATTCTTTATAATAGATGTCATGCTGGATCTCAGATCCTTCTGCCCCTTCCTGTGTAGGTCGTGAGTTAGGTAATTCAAAGAAGGTTCTGGCAGCTTTGTGCAAGGTAGACATACTTTATTCTTCAGATGTGAGCTTCACAGACATGCTTTATTCCTCCAGGACAAGCTCAGGCTCTGCAGGCCAGTGGTTCAGAGCAGTTACTTTTGTATTCTATATACACAACAGTGGCTGCAAGCCAAATGCATAACGTAACTACACCAAATGTGCTGAATCAGTAAATGGGCACACGTGCAATTACATTACTTTATTATAACTTCTTCCTAATGAATGTGCTGAATCTTGCCCACTTGTAACAGACGTGAGATGTGAGACGTGAGAGTCTGACTAAGCTGTTTTTTATTTTACACTGGTTTTACTTTCCTTACGATAGAGTTTTCTAAAAATTCCTTAACAAGCTGCAAAGAAGGCTCTAAAGAACATGGTGAATCCACCCTGTACAGAAACCTGGTAGGACAAATGCAGAGAATACTCAGCCATGCAGGATGTCAATAGTGTGTGAAGAAAATCCCCCTTCAAGTACTAGGCTAAGATTCAGAGCTTTTTGAAATGCCTACATTTCTATTGGCAATTATGCCTCACCTCAATCACACACATGCCTGCCTGACTTTTAGGGGCCTCTCAGAGAAGTGAGGACAGGTCTTCAAGGACAGACAATCCAGGTTTTTGTATCCAAATCTGTTGTGCTTTTAGAATTTTATTGACAATTCCAGTTGTCATCATGAAAAACATCCCTTACATTGAATAATAATCAATAATAATGAGCTAAGAAAAAAATAACCCAAGCATGATTATCCAATTTGAAATTATTGTCATGAATAAGACCCTAAAAGCATAAGCAACAAAAGAAAAAGTAAACAAATGGGATTATAACAAACTAAAAAGCTTCTGCACAGCAAAGGAAACAATCAACAGAGCAGAAAGACAATGTACAGAATGGGAGAAAATATTTGTAAACTATACATCTGGCAAGGGGTTAATATCCAGAATATATAAGGGACTCAAGTATACAGTAAAAAAATAAATAATCCAATTAAAAATTGGGCAAAGGAGATGAATAGATATTTTTCAAAGGAAGACATACAAATGGACAACAGGTACATGAAAAAAATGCTCAGCATCACTAATCATCAGGGAAATGCAAATCAAAACCACACTGAGATATCACCTCACCCTGGTTAGACTGGCCATTATTAAAAACACTGAGAATAACAAATCATTGTGAGGATGTGGGGAAAGGGGAACTCTTCTACGCTGTTGGTGGGAATGTAAATTAGCACAGCTGTTACGGAAAACAATATGAAGAGTTTTCCAACAACTGTGGATAGAACTACCTACCACATGATTCAGAAATCCCACTACTGGGTATGTATCCAAAGGAATGGAAATCATAACCTCGAAGAGATAGCTGCATTCGCATGTTCATCGCAGCTCTATTTACTATAGCCAAAATATGGGAACAGCCTAAATGTTCATCGACAGATGACTGGATAAGGAAAATGTTGTGTATATATGCACAATGGAATACTACTCAGCCATAAAAAAGAATGAAGTTCTGCCATTTGCAGCAACATGGATGAGCCTGAAGAAAATTATGTTAAGTGAAATAAGCCAGCCATGGAAAGAGAAATACCACATGTTCTCACTTATAAATGAGTGCTAAGAAAGAAGAAAAGAAAGAAAGAAAGAGAGGACACAATGATACATTG
>NW_007735536.1:11915-16770 GCF_000696425.1 Galeopterus variegatus | reverse complement strand
ATAGGTCAGGTAAAGAGCACAAAGAAAAAATACAATTTGTAATAATGAATATGCTAAAAAACACACAACTAACAACTGTTTCAAGTGAAGAAATAACTGATGGTTGACTTATCACAAAAAAGAGAGGAAAAAATATTTCAAATAAGCCTAAGGAAGGTGTTTTTCTGAGGAACCAGATATTTTAGTATTTTATTTTAGTCTCTTGGCAATATGAAGCAGAGACTTACAAGTACAATCTTATTTAATCTCAGTGTGGACATGTTCTATGCTAACATGAGTGTATTGCTCCATGGAGTTATACAATTTACCTTCAAGTGCTACGAATGTCAAGGCCATAGTTTATCTTTAGGTTTTCATTTAAGAAAGTTCTTCACCAGTGTCTAAGACTCTAACTTTAACCTGGGCAGCTCTCGCACATAGGATGCGTACCTCAGTCCACTCAAGAAGACAAGAGCCCTCAGGCTCACCAAAGGAAAAGTGGTATAAAAGCACAAGGTTGTCCTGCTACATATATGACACCTCTGTCACATATCAAAGAAAATAGAGGGCTGAGCCCGTGGCGCTCCCGCTGCGAGTTTGGATCCTATATAGGGATGACCGGTGTGCTCACAGCGCTCACTGGCTGAGCCTGGTGCAGCCAGTCTCAAAAAGGACAAAAAAAAAAAATTTTTTTTAGGGCCGACCCCGTGGCACACTCAGGAGAGTGCGGCACTGGGAGCACAGCGCCGCTACCACCGTGGGTTCGGATCCTATATAGGAATGGCCAGTGCGCTCACTGGCTGAGCACGGTGCGGGTGACACTGGCAACGGGATCACAAACCTCGGCGTCGCGCCCGCACCTCGCTCAGCCAGTGAGCGGGAACCAGTCTGTATGTGGGATCCGAACCCTCGGCGGGAGCACCACCGCACTCCGGGCCGGCCCTAAGGTAACTTTTATTTACACACAGCATGCATACAGAAAAGGCACATATCATAAGTATATAGCATGATGACTTTTCACCACACAACCAGGTAACCAGCGCACAAATCAAGAAAAAAATTACCAGCACCGTAGAATCCCTATTGTGCTTTCTTCAGGCACCNCACAAATGCTGTAAGAATCTTTGTAATAACTACATAATCAGTTATTTAGATGAAAAAGGCATAAAAGGGCTGACCCCGTGGCTCACTTGGCTGAGTGCGGTGCTGGGAGCGCCAAGGCTGCGGGTTTGGATCCTATATAGGGATGGCCAGTGCGCCACACAAATGCTGTAAGAATCTTTGTAATAACTACATAATCAGTTATTTAGATGAAAAAGGCAAAAAAGGGCTGACCCCGTGGCTCACTTGGCTGAGTGCGGTGCTGGGAGTGCCAAGGCTGCGGGTTTGGATCCTATATAGGGATGGCCAGTGCACTGAAAGGGGAACTCTTCTACGCTGTTGGTGAGATTGTAAATTAGCAGAGCCATTATGGAAAGCAGTATGGAGGTTCCTCAAACAACTACAGATAGAGCTACCACATGATCCAGAAATCCCACTACTGGGCATATATCCAAAGGAATGGAGATCATCGTGTCAAAGGGATATCTGCATTCACATGTTCATTGCAGCTCTATGAACAATAGCCTAAATATGGTACCATCTGCCATTTGCAGCAACATGGATGAGTCTGGAGTAAATTAAGCCAAAAAAAAAAAAAAAAAAAAAAAAAGAAAAAGAAAAAGAAAAAGGCAAAAAAGCCCTACATTTTATCAAATAAATACCAAATAATTTGTGAATGATGCCTGTCTTCATTACATACCCAATAAACAGAAGCACCCAAATATGAACATATTTAAATACCTGTCTTCTTTTCACATAAAAATCACATTGCTACATTTATTTTTATTTCATCTCCAGGAAGGAGTATTTGTGAAGGTAGGGGGAGGCATCTTTGACAGCTGGTGTGGAAGGCAGGCAGGTATTCATACCTTCACACCCTCAGACCTTCCTTTGCTTTTCTTGCAGCCACACCCATGCTTTTGGCTGTTATAAAGTTTTTTTTCTTAAATTTGACTAATTTTATTTTTTCTTAATTGACACATAATAATTGTATATATGGGGCAACTTGTGATATTTGGGTACGTGTTTAATTATCAAGTCACAGTAATTAGCATATCCAACATCTCAAACATTTATCATTTCTTTGTATAGGCATCACTCAAAATTCTATCAGCTATTTGAAATTACAGAATAAATTCTTTATAACTGTAGTCTCCATAAAGTGCTATAGAACTTATTCTTCCTATGTAGCCACAATCTTGTATTCATTGACCACCCTCTCTCTGTTCCCTCTTCATGCCTACCCTTTCAAGTCACTAGCAGCCACTGTTCTACTCCCTACTTCTATGAGATCAACTTTTCTAGCTTTCACTATAAGTGAGAACATATGGTATTTCTTTTTCTGTGCCTGGCTTATTTCACTTAACATAATTTTCTACAGGTTCATCCATTTTGCTGAAAATGGCAGGATTTGATCCTTTTTTATGGCCGAGCAGTATTCTGTTGTGTATATGTACTACATATTCTTATCCAGTCATCCATTAACAGGCACTTAGGTTGGTTTCATATCTTGGCTATTGTGAATAGAGCTGTGATGAATATGGAAGTGCAGGTATTCCTTTGACTTGTTCATTTACTTTCATTTGGATATAATATCCAGCACTGGGATTTCTAGATCATATGATAGTTCTATTTGTAGTTTTTTGAGAAACCTCAGTATTGTTTTCATAATGGCCATACTAACTTACACTCCCACCAACAATGTATAAGAGTTCTTCTTTCTCTGCATCTTCACCAGCGTTTATATTTTCAGTCTTTTTGATAATAGCCATTCTAACTGGGGTGAGATGATATCTTATTGTGGTTTATATTTGCATTTCATCAACTAGTGATGTTGAGCATTTTAAAATATTTCATATGTTCACCATTTGTATGTTTTCTTTTGAGAAATTTCTATTCAACTCATTTGTCAATTTTTAATTGATCTATTTGTTTTTTTTTCTATCAAGATATTTGAGTTCTTTTTACATTCTGGATAGTATTCCCTTTGTTGGATGAATAGTTTGCAAATATTTTCTCCCATTCTTCAGGTTATCTCTTTGCTCTGTTGATTGTTTTCTTTGCTGTGTGGAAGTTTTTCGTTTGATATAATCCTATTTGTCTATTTTTGCTTTTGTTGCCTGTAGTTTTGAAGTCTTATTCATAAAATATTTGCTGAGTGTGATGTTCTGAAATGTTTCCTGTCTTTTCTTCTAGTTGTTTCATATATTCAGGTATTATGCTTTAAGTCTTTAATCCATTTTATTTTTGTATATGGTGAGGGGTGGTTGTCTAGTTTCATTTTCCTGTGTATGGATATCTAGTTTTTCCAGCACCATTTATTGAAGAGACTGTGCTTTCCCTAATGTATATTCTTGGCACATTTCGGGAAGATCATTTGGATGTAGGTACATGGATTTATTTCTGGAATTTATTCTGTTCAACTGGCACATCTTCTTTTGTGCCAGTGTCATACTGTTTTCATTACTATAGTTTTGCAGTATATTTCAAAGTCAGGAAATATGATGCCTCCTGCTTTGTTCTTTTTGCTCAAGATTGCTTTGGCTATTCAAGGACTTTTGTTTTGACATAAATTTTAGAATTATTTTTATTTCTGCAAAGTATGTCGTTAATAATTTGTTGAGAATTGAACTGAATCTGCAGATCACTTTGGGTAATACAGGTCATTTTAATAATGTTGATTCTTTCAATTCATGAACATGGGATGACTGTCCTACTTTTTTGTCTTTTATAAATTCTTTAATCAGTGTTTTATAGTTTCATTGTAGAAGTATTTCACCTTTTTGGTTAAATTTATTACTAGAAATTTTACTTATATGTTTAGTTATTGCAAATAGGATTGCTTTATTGACTTCTTTTTCTACTAGTTTGTTGTTGGTGTATAGAAATGCTACTGATTTTTATATGTTGATTGTGTATCCTGCAACTACACTGAATTTGTTTATCAGGCCTAAGGGTTTTTTTGGGGGATAGAGTCTTTAGGTTTTTCTATATATAAAATTATGTTGTCTGAAAAAAGGGACAATTTGAATTTCTCCTTTTCAATTTAGATGCCCTTTGCTTCTTTCTCTTGCCTAATTGCTCTGGCTAAGACTTGCAGTGCTATACTGAATAAGATTAGTGACAGTGGACATCTTTGTCTTGTTCCAGTTCTTAGGGGAAAAGCTGACAGTTCAGTATGATGTTACCTGTGGGTGTGCCATATATACCCTTTATTGTGTTGGAGTACATTCCTCATATACCTTAATTTGTTGAAAGTTTTAATCATGAAGGATGTTGAATTTTAACAAATGCTTTTTCTGCTTCTATCAAGATAATCCATATTGTTTTTTTCTTCATTTTTCTTGATGTGATATATCACATTTATTGATTTGCATATGTTGAACCATCCTTGCATCCCTGGGGTAAATCTCACTTATGGTATGTAATTTTTTTTTGATGTACTGTTGGATTCAGTTTACTAGTATTTTATTGAGAATTTTTGCATCTGTGTTCATTAGGGATATCGGCCTGGGGTTTTTCATGTTGTTTTTGTGTCCTTGTATGGTTTTGGTATCAGAGTAATGCTGGGCCTTGTAGAATGAGCTTGAAAGAAATCTGTTCACTTCAATTTTTGAAATAGTTTGAGAAGTATTGGTATTAGTTCTTTCAATGTTTGGAAGAATTCTATCTGGTCCTGGGCTTTTCTTTGTTGGAGAATTTTTACTATGGATTTAATGTCATTACTTGGTATTGGTCTGTTCAGGTTTTGTATTTCTTCTTCTTTTTTTTTTTT
>NW_007735536.1:8035-11577 GCF_000696425.1 Galeopterus variegatus | reverse complement strand
CCTCGGCGGGAGCGCCGCCGCGCTCCCAAGCAGTGCACTGTAGCAGTGCGCCACCGGGCCGCCCCCTTGTATTTCTTCTTGATTCAACCTTGGTAGGTCGTATGTGTCCAGGACTTTATCTATTTGCTCTAGGTTTTCAAATCTGTTAGCATGCATTTGTTATTAATAGTCTCTAATGATACTTAGTCTTTCTGTGGTAATAGTTGTAATGTTTCTTTTTGTATTTCTGAATTTGAGTCTTTTCTTTTTTCTTGATTAACTCATGGTTTGTCAATTTTGTTTATCTTTTCAAAAATCCAACTTTTTGTTTGATTGATCTTGTATATTGTAGTTTTAGTTTCAATTTCATTTATTTCTGCTCCAATTTTTATTATTTTGTTTCTTCTACTTATTTGGGGATTGGTTTGTTCTTGCTTTTCTAGTTGAGGTGCATCACTATGTTATTTATTTTAACTCTTCGTATTTTTCTTTGATGTAGGCGTTTACTGCTATGATGTCTTTTCTTAATATTTCCTTGGCTCTATGTCATAGGTTTTGATATGTTGTATTTCTATATTTATTTCAGGAAATTTAAAAATTTTCTTCTCAATCTCTTCTTTGACCCATTGGTTGTTTAGGAGCATGTTGTTTTATTTTCATGTATTTGTATAGTTTTGAAAGTTTCTTTTATTGATTTCTAGTTTTATTCTATTGTGGTCAGAAAATATACTTGATATAATTTTGATTTTTATTTTAAGTTGTTGAGAAATGTTTTGTAGCCTACTATGTAGTCAATTCTGGAGAATATCTTATGTGCTGGTGAAGAGAATGTGTATTCTGCAGCTTTTGGATGAAATGTTCTATAAATGTCTGTTAGGTCCATCTAATCTATGGTGCAGTTTAAATCTGATGTTTGGCGTTGATTTTCTGTTTAGATGATCTCTCCAATGCTGAGAGTGGGGTGCTGAAATACCCAGCTATGATTGTGTTGGTGCCTATCTCTTCCTTTAGTTCTGATAACATTTGCTTTACATATTGGGTGCTCTGGTGTTTAGTGCACGTATATTTATAATTGGCACATTCTTTTGCTGTATAGATCTCTTTATCATTCTATAACACCTTTCTTAATCTCTTTGTATTGTTTTTATCAAAAGTCTATTTTACGTGATATACGTATAGCTACTCCTGCTTGCTTTTGGTTTGCATTTGCATGAAATATCTTTTTCCAGCCCTTCACTTTCAGACTAAGGGTGTCTTTATAGGTAAGGTGAGTTTCTTGTAGGCAGCACAGAAACAAATAATTAAAAAAGAAATTCTCCCAGCCAGTCTATGTCTTCTAATTTGGGGCATTTAATTCACTTACACTCAAGGTTATTATTGATATGCAAGGTTTTAGTCCTGTTATTTTGTTCGTTGCTTTCTGATTATTTTGTATATTCTTTGTGTCCTGCTTCCACTCTACCGTTTACCTTTGTGGGCTTTAAAAATTTTTTTTGGCATTAAAAATGTTTGATTTCATTTCTTTCTAAATTTCGTGTCTGCTCTACTAGTGAGTTTTCTTACTTTTGCATGTTTTCGTGATGGTCATTATCATTCTTTCTGTTCCAGATGTAAGACTTCCCTAAGCACTTCTTTTTTAAAAAATTAATTTATTATTATTACTACTTTACATTCTGAGATGTTGTGGAGCAGTTCAGGGGAAGGCAGAAAGGGGAAGGGGGAAGGAAATAGCGTGGGAGAAGTAGGAAGGAGAGGGGCTTGTTCAAGACCTGTGGCACCCCCCTCATTCCAGCAGGGGAGATCAGGGGGCTTCCAGCAGTGACTTGGTTATTGCTGGGCTGGTTCCAGATGTTGGGGAGTGTGGCTAAAGCCCTTGGCCCCCCATTGCCCTGGCTTGGGAGCCTGGGGCACTTCCTGTGGCAGCATGATGGTCATGATGGGCTGGGTGTAGTTGTTGGGGGCGCTTGGCTGATGCCCATGGCCTTCCCCCCTCCATGGCTTGGGATCCAAAGGGGGCTTCCAGTCCTAGGTTTTATAGGTGTTCTTTGGTTGTTAGACCTCTACTAGTTAATATCAAACTTTGTCTCTGACCTGTGGCATTTTGTTTTTTCTTTCAGTTCTGTGTTGGATTATTCGCTGTTCCCACCAATTAAACTCTGCCTGGAACTAATTCGTTGTCCTTTGCTTACTTCTAAAACGGGAGAACTTCCTGTGGGGACCAGCACTTGAGACCTGTGGTTGAAGTAAATTGCTTCTTTGATGCTGATTTCCTGGGGAAGGCTTTTTCTGAAGCTCAGGCTTTAATTGTTGACCTTGTAAGCACTTCCAGGCCTTGTGAGTTCCGGTACACCTGGGTTGCGTGGAAACTGGTCTGGGCCTGAGTCTTTTCAACAAACTGCACCCCTGGCAATTCTATATTCCTGACCAGTCTCAACTGAGTGGTTCTGTGCTGACTGGGGGGGCAGATCAGCTGTCTATGATGTGCCCCAATGTTTCCCGAGCAGGCCTGTCTCCCCCACTGCCCAGACTCCAAACACTTCCCAGGTGATGGGCCATGTGTCAGTCCCTTATAACGACTCACTGGCCTCTGAGTGGCTCCTTTTTTCAGTTGTTTGTTGCTCCTCACTTGTATGTAGGTACATGGGAACCCTTTTAGTGGTCCTGCTAGCCTGGGGGTTACCAAGGCTGCCTTCTCCCGTGCTGACTCCAAGAAACTTCACATGAATGACAAAGCTATGGCTTTTGCCAGCTCTTGCTTTGTGTGCTCACCAGGGCCAGCCTTGAAGTGGCCAGGGCTCAAAATGGTGGGAGTGATCCTTTCTCTCATCATGGTTTCTCCTGTCTTCATGAACTGTAAGTCTCTCCTTCTCTTTCCCTGATATCTAGTGGCCCAGCTTGGCTGTTGTGGCTTTTTAATAGTTGTAAATTGGTTGATTTGTGGGAGACAGTGATGCTGGGGACTGTCTATTCTGCCATCCTGACTGGAAGCCCTCCCTAAGCATTTCTTGTAAGCCTGGTCTAGTGGTGATGAATTTTCTTAGTTTTTGCTTGTCTGAGTAAGATTTTATTTCTCTTTCACTTCTGAAGGATAGACTTGCTTGGTAAAGAATTCTTGGTTGGCACTTTTTTCTTTCAGCACTCTAAATATATTGTTCCATTCTCTTGGGCCTGTAATGTTTCTACTGAGAAATCTGTTGTAACTCTAATGGGGATTTCCTTAAATATGACTTTATGCCTTTCTCTTATTGTTTTCAGAATTCTCCCTCTGTCTTTGAGTTTTGACAGTTTGCCTACAAAGTGTCTCAGTGAGGACCTTTTAGGTTTGAATCTATTTTGGGTCCATTGAGCTTCTTGAATACAGATGTTCTTTTTTCTCTCAAGATGTCAGAATGTTCCAACTATTATTTTATTAAATAGGTTTTCTATTTCTTTTCTTGTTTTGTTTCTTTCTGGAACTCTCATAATGAGACTATTTGTTTAATAGTGTCCTAGGATTTCTGTAAGCTTTACTTACTCTTGTTGTTCTTTTTTTTTTTTTTTTTTTTTTTTTTTTTTTTTTTTTC
>NW_007735536.1:4653-7011 GCF_000696425.1 Galeopterus variegatus | reverse complement strand
GCTCAGCCAGTGAGCGGGAACCGGTCCGTATGTGGGATCCAAACCCTTGGGCGGGAGCGCCACCGCGCCTCCCAAGCGGCGCACTATCCAGTGCGCCACTGGGCCGGCCCCCTCTTGTTGTTGTTCTTCTTCTCTTTTGTAGTCCAACTGGGTTATTTCAAAAGCCTTTCTTCTAGTTCCAGAATTCTTTCTTCTACTTGATCTGGTTTGTTGTTGAAGTTTTCAAATTTACTTTTATTTTATTCATTCAATTCTTCAGCTCCAAGATTTCTGTCTGGCTTTATTTTATGATATCTATCTTTCTCTTAAGTTCCTTTTTTAGATCACTAATTGTTTTTCTGATTTTGTTGAACTGTTTGTCTGCATTATTTTGTATTTCATTTAGTTTCCCTAAGATCATGCTTTTCAATTCCCTATAAGAGATTTCATCAGTAACTTTTGTTCAGTAAAGACTTATTGTGATCCTTAAGAGGTATAATGTTTCTTTGCTTTTTAGTGGTTTTTTTTTTGTGTGTGTATCTCCATGTTGATATCTGAGCATCTAGTGTAACAGTCACTTTTTCAGTATTGTCTAGTAGCTTCCATAGGGATAGACTTTTCCTGTAGGTTGGTTCTAGGGTGTCAGATTTAATATGTTGACTTTTGTGCTGGGTGGGCACACCTGTGTGGTCTTCGTGCCAGTTCTTTATCTGTAATCCTCCTCGGCTATGATAGCATTTGCCTGTTTTGCCTGGACTCTGGTGGTTTGTGTTGGTAGCAATGTTGTTTTGCAGTGGACAGAGGTGCTTGAGTAGTTTATAGGCTGGCCACATTTAAGTACAGCAGGCTGACCAGCTGTTCATTGGTGAATTTCAGAAGTGAGGAAACCACTACGGCAGTGTTTGGGCTTTGCATAGAGGCAGAGGCTGGCCTGTTGTGTGGCAGTGGCTCCTGAGGGGGTGGGGTCATCGCTGAGGTGGCTGTCAGGGACAAGCATAAAAGCATGCCAGCATGTAGGGCTGCCTTGCTGTTTGGTAGTGGTTCCTGAAGTGCAGAACCACTGCCAGTGCAAATGATAAGGACAGGCATTGGCACCTCTGGGCATACACGGTCAATCTGCTATGTGGTGGTGGTTTTAAAGGGTGGGGCTCACTCTGGAGCAGCTGAATGGGCCAGGTGCAGGTGTACACAGGCTTGAGGGCTGACCTTCTACTTGGCAGTGGATCCCAAAGGGCAGGACAGCTTCTGAAGCAGCTGACAGGGTTAGGCATGAGAGCATATAGGCACTGGGGGCCTACTTCTATATGGCCATGAATCCTATATGATGGGGCCACCTCTGGAGTGGCTAGCAAGGCTGGGCTTGTGTGTACACAGATACTGAGGGCCAGTTCCCCATGTAGAGGTGAATCTCGAAGGGCAGGACCACCTTTGGAGTAGCTGGCAGGGCTGGGTTAGGGTGCACACAGGTGCTGGAATCTCACCTGTTATGTGGCAGTGAGTTGCAAAAGATGGGATCATCTCTAGAGCAGCTGGCAGGACCAAGTCTGGGTGTACACCTGGGGAGCAGCTGGCCTGGTGTTTGGAAGTTTCTCCAAGGTCTTGGTTGCTGTGTTGGGCCCTGGCTTAGTGCAGTTGTGTCCAAAGTGCTGTAGGCACCCCAATAAGTAGGGTAAAACAATGGTGGGCCTATGGATAGGGAGAAACAGTGGCCCTTACTGTCCAGGGCTGGATGTTCTCCAGCAGTGGATCCAATTTCAGGATGATGTCCTCCCTCTGCAGCTTTGGAGGCAGGTGTGGGAGGTGCAGTATGTGGCTCTGACAGCCATGGGAACTCCCTGCAGATTTCTAAACAGTCCCTGTGGGGACTGGAGGACTCTTTAAAAGCAGAGATTGCTGATGTTTATGGCCACTGTGGAGGCTGCTGACAATCTCCAGCTTATGTTTTCTCCATAGGAAAGGTTCCCCCAACTCTGAGCCAATTCTGGTGGAGGGCATGGTGTGGAGGAGAAAGGATAACTTTCTCCCCTCTCTATGTTGCTATCCTTGGCTTCCAAGCTCCAGAAGGATTTTTCCACTTTCCTGGTATTTCGTGGCATATTTCCTAAGGCACTCCCATTCAGATAGTTGTTTATTTGTTACTTAGGTCCCTTTTTAATGGTGCAGATGAGTGCCAGTTGACTCTATCTTGCCCAATTGCCCCTACTCCTGTTTCTATATAATTTTACTATAATTGTGTCCCATATTAGTATGTTTAAACATTTTTTTCAAATAAAAATGTTTTGTATAACTATGTCACAGGTAAGGACTGCCAGATTTAACAAATAAGAAAACACAGGTCACACATTTAGTCTTGAATTTCAGAGAGCAATATTTTTTTTT
>NW_007735536.1:0-3792 GCF_000696425.1 Galeopterus variegatus | reverse complement strand
TTTTTTTTTTCCTTTTTGTCTTTTTTCGTGTCCGGCAACGGACGGCAACCCTCAGTGTCGCACCCGTACCGGACCAGGACCGGCAACGGGATCGCGACCCTTGGTGCTGCGCCCGCCCCTCGCTCAGCCAGTGAGCGGGAACCGGTCTGTATGTGGGATCCGAACCCTCGGCAGGAGCGCTGCCGTGCTCCCAAGCGGCGCACTATAGCAGTGTGCCACCGGGCCGGCCCCAACAAATCCTTTTTTGTATTACTGTGTCCAATATTCGGTATAGCTGTAATCATTTTTGTATAAGTATATTTCATATAAGTAGCTTTTAGTACAAACATATCTACAATGTAAGTATGTCATAGAATAGAGTTTTCAAATACAGCATATAAAAATACAGAGCAAAACCTGAATTTGAGTTTAAGACAAATGATGAATAATTCTTCAGCACAAATGTACCTTAATAGTATATTTGACGCATGCTTATAATAAATACGACCACTAAATACTACATTAGATACTAACAGTGTATCTTATTATATTTATGCCCCAACACACATTTGGAAAATATTTATACTGAATTCTAATACCACATCTTCTTCTACCTACTATAGGTACATTATGGTATAAGTTCTTTTCAAAAGTATAGTTGGGACATATATTAAAAAATTATTCAAAAAAGTTAATACAAGAGCTCTTGAAGATGGCAGACTAGAGGTGCCCATAGCACGTTTCCCTCACAGAAGGACAAGAACAACTAACGGACAGCTAAATATTGATGAGAACATCAGTGGAAGGGCTTAGGAGTGCAGCAAGAGCCTATTTCTCTGCGATGCACAAAAGCCCAGGATGGTGGCATAGAGAGGAGAGAGTCACACAGCCTCAACCCACATCTGACACCAGGATTGGTGCAAAAGCAATTTTCACTTGTGGTGAAAAGGTAGGCAGAGGACCCACACCAACCCCCATCCTCACCACAGAGGCCCGCAGATCTTTTGGAAGAACAAGCCTGGAGCCAAGTGTGGGGAGTGCCCTAGAAAATATACACTATATCGCTCTAGAACACTAACACAAACCATGCACTCCCCAGCCCCAACCCTCATGACCAATCCTGCTGATGCAGGATGGTGCTATCTTGAAACCAGAGCCATTTTGGGAGTGTACTATGCCCTGGGGCCAGAAGCCACAGCACTTCCCCAGTCTTAAGGCTCTGCCCTTATCTCAGTGCACTCACACAATGGGCTACAACACTCTGATGCTGGCAGCTTGAAGTCTGGGCTCACAGCAGCTGTGACTCTAGTTCTGCAATCTGGGAAACCAACCCTAGTCCTGCTGTATTGATGCAGCCCCATGTCCCTGGGTCAGAGATCAGACAGGCAGACCCTCCTCACACAGACTGTCACCCATTTCTCCCCTTAACCGTCTTCCTTGCCAGCTGATTGAGTTGGGTGGCCCTGAGCCCAAGCCAGAAAAACAGCTCATGGGTCTCTACCCTCATGAACAAGCCCTCAGGCCAGTAAAAATAAAGTGCATCTGCCCCTCCTAGAGAAGCAGCCAGGTACTTCCACCCTAACAGTTCTGCCTAGAATCCTTAGCCAACAGTCCCAGAAAGGGCTGCTCCAGCCCCTGCACTGAAGCTCTGCACACTGCCCAGAGGCAGCTGGATGGATCACCTCACTGCAAGCCTGCCTAGTGGCCCATTCACCATCCAAGAAGTGGCTAGGTAGGCTCCCTCACTGTAGCCCCACCTAGTGGCCTTGCCAACATCCTGAGAAATAGTTCAGCAGTTCTACTCTTGGCAGACCACCCCCTGAACCTTGCATCAGATCCAGGAACTGGCACAGGAGACCACCAGCAGAACCACACTGAGTTAGCCAAGCCAAAGTGCACCAATGTCCCAGGCTCAGAGAAACAGCTAAGCTATCATGCCCTTGGAAGACCCACCACTGAGTTTTTGAGCTATCACATGCACATACATGTGAGTGAGAAACAGCTTGGCCAATGTTCCCCTGGCAGGCCTACCCATGGTCAAAGGAGCAGAATGGTGACCCTGCCACTGGCAAATGAGCCCTGGAGATGCTAACCTGCCATATGGCCACACTCCAGAGCCTGAGAATCAATCCAGCAACCACATCCCCAGTAAGTGAGCTCCTGAGATGACTGATCCACAGGGAGCATGTGCACACCCCCAGCCTATGAACCAACACAACAATACCTCCCCTGGCACTGCTGTCTCACTGCCACCACAAACCTCCCAAGCATAGGTCACTGAGTCACTCATAGACATAGCAAAAGTGTATTACAGCTGAAGAAACTACAGAGTCTACACTACTTCATCCACCCCAAATAAAGCCATTGCGGTCTATGCAATCAACACCCTAGGATGCATCTGCAGGACAGTCTTTTTCACACAAGCCACTCTACAAAACTAAAACAGGTGAGTGTTCCACCAGATGTACAGATATCAATGCAGGAAAACAAGAAACATGAAAAAACAAGGTAACATGACACCACCAAAAAACCAAAATAATGCTCTGGTAACTGATCCCTAGGATTCAAAAATTGCTGAGTATCTGGAAAGGAATTCAAATTAACGATCTTAAGGAAACTCACTGAGATACAAGAGAATACAAATGAACAGCTGAACAAAATCATAAAAACAACTCAGTCTGAATGAGAAATTCACCAAAGAGATAGATATCACTTAAAGAAAATCAAGCAGAAATCTTGGAATTGAAGAACTCACTGGATAAATTAAAAAAGGTATCAGAGAGTCTCGACAACAGATTAAATTAAAAAGAAAGAATTTTTAAAAATTAATTTATTTTACTTTTCAAAACACATTGTACTTGGTTTTCATGCCCCTTTACCTGTTCCTCTCCCCCTTATTTGTTTGTGTGTTTATTAATTTTTAGCTCCCACAAATAAGTGAGAACATGTGGTATTTCTTTCTGTGCCTGACTTGTTTCACTTAATATAACTTTCCTTAAGTCCATCCATGTCATTGTGAATGGTAGTATTTCATTCTTTTTTATAGCAGAGTAGTATTCCATTGTGTAGATGTACCACAGTTTCCTTGTCCACTCATCAGATGATGGAAATTTGGGCTGGTTCCAGCTCTTGGCTATTGTTAATAGAGCTGCAATAAACATTGGAGTACAGGTATCCCTTTGGCATGATGATTTCCATTCCTCTAGGTATGTTCTGGGATTGCTGGGTCATATGGTAGATCTATCTATAATTGTTTGAGGAACTTCCATATCATTTTCCATAAAGCCTGCACTATTTTGCAGCCTGACCAACAGTGGATAAGAGTTCCTTTTCCTCTGCAACCTCTCCAGCACTTATTGTTCTCAGTCTTTTGGATGTTAGCTATCCTTACTGGAGTGAGATGGTATATCAGTATGGTTTTGATTTGCATTTCCCGGATGAGCAATATTGAGCACTTTTTCATGTGTCTGTTGGCCATTCATATATCTCCTTTTGAGAAATGCCTATTCAGCTCCTTTGCCCATTTTTAAATTGGGTTATTTGCTTTTTTGTTGTAAAGTTGTTGGAGTTCCTTGTATATTCTGGATATTAATCCTTTGTCAGATGTGTACTTAGCAAATATTTCCTCCCACTCTGTTGGTTGTTATTTTACTCTTTTGATTGATTCTTTTGCTGTACAGAAGCTTTTAGTTTGATATAATCCCATTTATTTATTTTACCTTGTCTGTGATTTTTGGGTCCTATTAATGAATTCTGTACCCACTCCTATTTCCTGGAGTGTTTCCTCTATGTTTTCTTTAAGGAGTTTTATTG
>NW_007735535.1:111739-112006 GCF_000696425.1 Galeopterus variegatus | reverse complement strand
TTCTGATGCTACAATATGACTTTGGCTTCAATAAAACACAGAGAAATTATTCTCTAAGAAGTCCTACTTTTACATTAGCCAATAGATAATACTTAGCCAAAATATTAAATTCATTAACAAGTCATCTGCTAATAAGAAAGTAAATTAATCAGTAGAACTGAGCAAAATCAAGAAAAAAATTAAGCAAAGAAGCAAGCTGCTTTAATATGTAACATAGGATTGAAAATTT
The DNA here is from genome assembly GCF_000696425.1 of Galeopterus variegatus. Classification (NCBI taxonomy): domain Eukaryota; kingdom Metazoa; phylum Chordata; class Mammalia; order Dermoptera; family Cynocephalidae; genus Galeopterus; species Galeopterus variegatus. The sequence goes on along the minus strand of NW_007735535.1, from coordinate 111,777 downwards.
TGAACACAATATAAGAAGAGTTATTTCTGGAAGGCAGA
>NW_007735535.1:107812-111117 GCF_000696425.1 Galeopterus variegatus | reverse complement strand
TTTTTTTTTTTTAATACTACTTCTATGTTTCAGAAGACACCAAGATACAGAGAATTCTGTACTCGAGCCTTTGTGAACAAACCTTCTGAGTGTCAGAACACAGAAGTATACCACAGCTTTTTAAACTCAAACCTCTGCAGAAAGCCCTAGAGAATCAGAGGGAAAAGCTTACATGTTATCTGTTTCCAGAATGTCTTTAAATTAATTGACCACTTTGAAAATTGACCACTTTTTTCACAATTTAGAAGTAATATTGCTGTGGATATAATCGTATTCCTCAGGAACTCCTGGTTGCTGAACCTGCAAGCTAACATGGTTTCGGTGTTTTCTATGAACTAAGTGTTTTTCTTGTAATGATGTGTTTATGCATGAGGAAACTGCGGCACAGAAAGGTTAAATTGCCCAAAGACCTGCAACTAAAAGGTTGCAGAGCCAGGATATCAAAGATAACTCCAGAATTTCCAGTCTGGAATACTGAAGTTCTGCAAGATATGTCAGGAACTTATTAGATTTTATAAGCAGACCCCAGAAAGGATCATGAATAGTGGCCACAGGGACATCAAGTACTCTGCTGTCACAGCCCAGTCACTCCTCTCCCCAGACTCTGAGCCTGTCCTTTGTCCTGTTGACAGTGAATGTTTGTGTTCCTCTGCCTGCAGGCAATGGGCCACATGTGGGGGAATAAATTCTCTTTTTTTACCTGAAGTCTAATAACCAAAACCATAACCATAACCATTTGAACATTTAACTGCAGGATGTGACATTTATTTTCTCTTACTTCCTGCAAGGCAAGGACAAAGAGATGACAGAACTGGAGAGTATCCTTGCTGCCCATTGTACAAGCTATCTTGTGTGTCAATACATGGGCTTAGAAACTTTTGCACAATCAAGGGGCAATTGCTTCCAGGTTGATCAATCATTGTGCTTAGAACACCATACACCATCACCAAACAAGGATGCCCGTTCATGACTGTGGCCTCAGCAATTGCCTCAGAACTTCTGGGAAATGAAGGTAAGGGGAAAGCTGAATTTGTCGCTGTCACTGCTAGTGGACACTGGACGAGAATCAGCTGAGAGGGTTGTGCCCTTTTCCAATTGTGACTTCAGTCTTTACTGGAATTGACTACATTTGCCACAGAGAAACCATGGTACAAAAGGAGTAGCTAGAGAGGTGTGAGCTGAATGCAAACAGAATTTGTATACTTTCTACTAGAATAATGGTTAGATATTCATTCATTGATGCTGAAATGTGCATAGCCTTTACAGCTCCAGGGACATCTCTTTAAATGTTAAATTGTTTTATGCTGCATAATGAAGATCTTTCTGTGGCCTAGGGTTGTCACTCAAAGATTTCTTTGAACCATAGTAAGAATAATATGATTGTGCAATTTTACTACTGGAAGGGATGTAAATTTTATCTAGCTTGTGATAATCACCAGTGTTTTTCATCAAATTTTCGTAAGTTGCCCCTTTCTGGGCACACAGCGAGTCGCTTTTGTGGGGCTGTGTGACTTTTTTGTGCCATTGAGTTCTGAGTAGAAGGGACATATGATGCTCTTAGTTTCTGTATTTAATTGCTGGTGTGAGATTCCCTACTGTTTTCTTTCCTCTCTGACATGGCAACCATCAATGTTTGGCATGGTGGTTACTTTGCTGAGCCTGGATCCTTGAGAGACTGAAATGAGTAAACACCCAACCAACACTTAATGGAATATGTCCTCAGTGAGAAATACTTTTGTTATATTTTAAGCCATTAATTTTTATGGGACTTACTTGCTAGCACAGCATAATCCATATTAACCTAGTGAATAGTGAAATTAGTATATATAAACAAGGTGCTGCAAACTGAAATATATGGCATTGGTTTAGGAACCAAGCAGTGGCTGATGAGGAAACTATTAGTTGGAGGCCTAAGGAAAGGCAATCTGTGTTTTTCACTGGCAAACACTCAGTAAATTCTTACTTAAAATAAATTGGAAGAATATAACTTAATGAACTCAAGGTCTTGGAGAGAGGTTTGAAACCGACTACTAGCAGCATGCATGAGTTGCTTTGAGCAGCATTTGATAAGGTACTGGACTGAGTCTGAGTCCCTAAATCACTATCCAGACCAAAGATTTCCTGCCAATCCCTGATGGACACATGAAAACTTTTGTTCTTTTATATGAGTACAACTGAAACTTTGGGTGTGTTTGTTACCAGAGCAAAACCACACTTATCCTGACTAAAATGCAGTTCAGTTAACCTCATTGTACAGATAACAAGGTTGAAAGAGATTTGGTGAATTTCCCAATGTTTCAAAGCTACTAAAGGCAGAGCTGACACAAACCAGTGGATCAGTGTGTGTCTGTTTTTGTATGAAACAGGGCACTCCACAAATAGGGAGATTTTTCTTCTTTAACTCCTGTCAAAGTTTGTGCACAAATAGAATGAATGCCCTTTGACCCATAAATACTCTCCTGAGAAGATGCAAGATTTGCTCAAGAAGGCAAGAACAGGACATCATAATCTAGTGTTCCATTTCAAAGAGAAGGAAGATGAACTAGAAACCCCTGCTACACACACAGGAAATACACCCTCATTAATTCTTCAGAAATTAACATCTGAAAATGACAGAGGAGCAATCTGAACCATTTATGTGACTCCCAAAGTCAACACTGAAGGGTGTAGATTTTATATACAGGAAACAAATAAACATTCAAAAATGAAACATAAACTTTGTACTTGGCAACCAGCATCTGTTCGGTGATTCAAAAGAACTTATGTTTCTCCATGTTTCCATGTCTTACCTCCTATTGAGTGAAACCACAACAAAAGTTTGAGGTCAAATGAGAAGGAATATTTGATATAGCTTGGCCTATATCCTAATTTGTGAATTGAAATCATGGCAGTCTTTCCATGAGATCAAAGGAATGTTTTGAGGGGATGTCTGCTGGGTTTTCACAAAAAAATATGTTTCTCATGAGAATGTTTAACAAAGTCTTCACTGGAACATGATCCTGTCATTCCATGTGTAGCAAAATTCTTCTTCATTTACTTTGCAGCAGAATGGCAAGTTAGTTAATCCAAACACGTGTCTTTACTAGAATCAGGAAAATTATTCAAAACTAAGTTCCCATAAGAGATTTTTCAGATTCTCATTTCTGTCTCCACAATGAGAGAAACTTGTGCCCTTTGACAGTTACAATGAATGAATGGGATTAAAAATATATTTGAAATTGACAAAAAAGATAGGGGCCCCAATGACAAAAGGATTATGTCTTTAACTTGCTCACTCTTTCATCAGTTCCCCTCCACCACAAAAA
>NW_007735535.1:105920-106341 GCF_000696425.1 Galeopterus variegatus | reverse complement strand
TTATACAAACCTAGGGCTTAGAAGAGATGAATCAGAGCTGGGGCTGAGGTGAGCATGGGGCTAAGCAGTGAGCCATGATAATTATACAGCCTTGATAGTGATCCACATAGTGGCCATTTGGCTAATAGAAGAGCAAGATCACTGGGCCACTTAAAATTCAAAGTGTGAAAAAGAAGGCAAAATCTGACAATACAATGTAAAACAAATAATATGTAGTAAGTCAGGAAGGGAAGGGCAGAAACCAGGTCAAAAGGTTTCTCAGTTGATTTTCATCTCAGTCCTTGCCCAATATACCAGAGGTGTTGCCTTCAAAGTAATTTCACTTAATGCACCAATGTTCTTAGACATTCTGTCTAGACTTTCTGATGCTACAATATGACTTTGGCTTCAATAAAACACAGAGAAATTATTCTCTAAGAAG
>NW_007735535.1:103606-103926 GCF_000696425.1 Galeopterus variegatus | reverse complement strand
AAAAAGAAAAAGCAGAACTGGAATCAGAATTATCTTAGGAGTCTAACTTAAGTATTCACATTCTTTCCCAATACTGATTCCCAGTACTAGAAGAATTGCTTGGATTCTGATGTAGGAGGAAAGGAGGAAGGGGACAGAATAGGAAATCACACGGATTCAGAAAAAATGTGGAGTCCACGTGAGAAGAGGGACAAGCTCTCTCTAACTGGAGCTTGGATTGTACTGAATGGAACTAGTTGAAAAGGTAGGGAACGGAGTAGGGTTCCTACTGCCTATGGTTCCTCAAGCCCCCTTCACATGAAGGTTAGCTTCTATTCTTC
>NW_007735535.1:89005-102425 GCF_000696425.1 Galeopterus variegatus | reverse complement strand
AACAATGAAGATACTACTTCGCTTTTGGTGATTTTGTGCTGACTTCTCTGGCAGAGTTTTTTTTTATTTTTGACAATATTTATTAATAAAGTTCAAAATTTCAAATTGATTCAAGCTGTTACTAATCCTTAAATTGTTTTTTATATTTGTTCTATACACTGTGTTAAGCACCAAATTAAGAGTGACGTAATAATCTTTCCAACAATGAAGATACTACTTCGCTTTTGGTGATTTTGTGCTGACTTCTCTGGCAGAGTTTTTGTTTTATTTTTGACAATATTTATTAATAAAGTTCAAAATTTCAAATTGATTCAAGCTGTTACTCATCCTTAAATTGTTTTTTATATTTGTTCTATACACTGTGTTAAGCACCAAATTAAGAGTGACGTAATAATCTTTCCCACATTATAAGCAAAGTTCAATATTGTTTTTTTTGTTTCACTGAGGCACTACAACAGTGTCAGCCAATCTTAAAAAATAAATAATTCAGAACATAAACTCGTTAAAGATTGTAAAATCACTGCAGTCTTCGAAAACTTTACAGCGCTAAACTGATGGAAGCAGGGCTATGATATCTGCACATAACAGGACTGCTGGGAGCAGCTGCTGGCTGCACTACGGAGCTGTATCTAGTTGAATATGGGAAACTTATCATTTCCATTCAAGACTTCAAGAGTTTAAATACATGTTCCAAAAGCAAAACTGAAAACATCAATTTAGAACCAAGTATAACACACACTTTTCTTGGTTTTTCTCCATTTTTTTTTCTTTTTTTTTTTCCCACTTCCCTCAGTGGAGTAGGAGAGTGGCTGGGGAGAGCAGCTGGCGAGCTTTTGCCATGGCCCAGTGGAGAAAGGACATTGATATAGACCAGGGGAATGAGAGCAGAAATGGAGGAAAGTGGTGAAATCCGAGACGATTTTAAGTAATAAGGGCCATAGAACTTGGTGATTAAGTTGAATGTTAGTTGACTTCATTCTTCAGGAGATTAGTCACACTTTGAGGGGCATAGTGATTAGGACATGAGCTGTGAAGTAAAATTAACTGACAGTGTTCAAACGATGGCTCTGTTACTTACTTGTTCGGTGACCTTGAACAAGTTTCTGTACCTTAGTGTCCTTATCTGGAAGATGAAGAAATTAATAGTATCTACCTTATAAGACTGTTCTGAGGATAATTGTACAAGGGATCTTCAAAATATTCATGGAAAGATTCATATTATCTTTTAATTCCATTTTCCACAAACTTTTTGAAGTACTCTCATGTGTGCCTATGTGTGTATGTGTACAAAATTAATTATATATACTTGTTATATTATCATTACAGGATAGATGTGCATGTATTTATCCTCCACCTGGTAAATGATTATTTTATTAAGGGGGGGTTGACATAGAGCATAGTATCTGCATCTGTAAAAGATAATACATAAAGAGACTTCAAAAAGTTTGTGGAAAAATGGAACTAAAACATAAAAATAAAAAATATAAATTTTACTTGTCAACATAAGCTCCATCAAGCTCAAGACACTTTTGTAAGTGATGATACCAGCCATTTAGTCCATCCTTAAAGAACTGAGGATCCTGAGAATTTAACCATGTCAGTTGAGTCTTTTTTATGTTATTAACTGAAGAAAAATGGGTGCCCTTTAAAGATTATTTTTTTAAGATCAGGAAACAAAAAGAAGTCAGAAGGAGCTAAATCAAAACTGTAAGGTAGATGCTTAAAAATTTGCCATTGAAATTCTGGCAAAATTGTCCTTATTTGATGAAAGTAATGAGCAGGAGCATTGTTGTGGTAGAGAAGGACTCTCTGGTGAAGGTCCCCCAGGCATTTTTTTGCTAAAACTTTGGCTAAGTTTCTCAAAACACTCTCATAATAAACAGATGTTATTGTCCTTCCATGCTCCAGAAAGTCAACAAGCAAAATACCTTGAGCATCCCAAAAAACTGTTGCCATGACCTTTGCTCTTGACCAGTCCAACTTTGCTTTGCACCCCTTGGTAGCTATGGTTTTGATTGTGCTTTGTTTTCAGGATTGTACTGGTAAAGCCATGTTTCCTCTGTTATGATTCTTCCCACTTGTTTAAAATGCCCACTGAAAGCTCTTCTCTTGTCTGCAGCTGATTTGGGTACAGTAGTTTTGGCACCCACCAAGCAGAAAGTTTGCTCAACTGTAACTTTTCAGTCAGAATTGTGTAAGCAGAACCAACTGAGATGTTTGTGGTTTCTGCTGTTAATTGTTGGTCCTTTTCAATTAGGGCATGAACAAGATTAATTTTTTCCTTGCAAATTGATGTGGATGATCTGCTGCTGCAGGCTTCATCTTCAACATTGTCTCATCTCTTCTTAAAATTACCTATCCATTCATAAACTGCTGATTACTTTGGGGCATAGTCCCCATAAACTGTTCGTAAAGTGTCAGTGATTTCACCATTCTTTCACCCAAGCTTCACCATAAATTTGATGTTCATTTTTGTTTCAATCATAGTAGAATTCATGTTGCTTTGATAGGGGCTCTTTTTCAAACTGATATCTTATCCTTGTTATTGCCTCAGACTAGATTCTATCCAGACATGTCATAATGAGTAAGTGATTTATTTTGGTGCAAATTTTTTTTAAATCCATGTGTAGTTTTTATACTATGCATTTTCCATAAACTTTTTGAAGACTTGTCATATGCCTATTAAAAATCTATAGTTGACTACATACAGCATTTATCACATTTTAAAAATTTAGTCTATGGTACCATGGATACAATTCTTCAAAGGAAGTATTAGTTTTCAAGTAGAACTCCAAATGTTTATTATCCTGCCCACAAGTACTCAGAACTTGTTGTTCTATTCCAAAATACAAGAAGAAAAAAACATCAGAAATTAAGTTTACGGCCATTGACACAATGCCCAGTGATGCCATTTGGGGATAAATATGTAATGCTATATTATATAATACGTGGTAGAAGACTACATATTGACTTTCATGGATGTCCTGGGGATTTTTAGCTATGAAAGATGTCAGCATTGTTTGGAAAGCTTCTAGTGAGAAAAAATAGACTAGTCCAGCTTTTGAAAATAAGCAGAGATTATTGAAATTGCTATTGTTTGAATTAAGGCTACAATGTTGTAGATATATGGTAGAAAAATCATCTAGTTTACTTTCTTATCTTTAGAAGGACTGTGGCTAGCATTTAAAAACTAGAGGACTATGGATCCAGCTGTTTTCTTTAAGAATTTTAGGTGTGTATACCACATAACTTTGCTAAACCCTCTCTCCACTCCCCCAAATTTAGCTCTCAGTTTTGTTAATAAAGAAAAAAAAAAGTAGAGATCTACCATTTAAAACACCACACCAGAGGGCATCCTCATGCATTTCTTTGGTAAATCTTTTGGATGTTTAACAACTTATGTCTTACTGACATGAGTGTTATTTTGTATTATTTTGAAAATCCTGTGCTAAAAGAATGTACATGGCAATAGAGCACACTTACAATTTCAAATACCAGTATGGAAGTCCTTTTCCCACATAAGTGCTGAAAGACACACATATTTCTAGTGAGAATGTATTATAAATGTATTTCTGCAGCCAGGGAATAAGTGCACTGGGAAATGGTGGGTTGTTTTCGTTTCATTGCTGGTGTATTATTTTTCTAGGGGAAGCTGTAGATAAAATGCTTTAAACTGTGAAGCTTTCCTGACTGCACATAACCCTCACCCAACAACATGTTATGCACTTGGCATTTACTTGGTGCTGGTGTTTAGGGAGGAGGTGATGTTCTAATTTTCTAAATCAGAGTTTTCATCAAATCATGCCCTTGGGTTGCATGGTCCACATAACAAAGACCAAACCGCATAGTTTGGTATGCAGGGCTCTTACTTTTTGTTTATTTAACATGTACACAATGGCACCTCCAAGGTGCTGACCTTGCCTTCTCAGGGAGTATGATCTCATGGTAGGGGTAGACAATTGCATCACTACATAAATAACAGGAAAGTCATAACTTGAATGTATTCTAAAAGTAGAAATATATGGTGCTATGAAATCTATTACTGTGCATGGAATTTTGTCCACCCAATAAAGATACATTAAAGTCCTAACCCCCAGTACTTCAGAATGTGATCTTCTTTGGAAATAGGGCCTTTTCTGAGATAAGGTGTATTCTAAAAGTAGAAATATATGGTGCTATGAAATCTATTACTGTGCATGGAATTTTGTCCCCCCAATAAAGATACATTAAAGTCCTAACCCCCAGTACTTCAGAATGTGATCTTCTTTGGAAATAGGGCCTTTTCTGAGATAAGGAAGTTAAAATAATGTCATTAGGATGTGGGCTCTGATCCAGTATAACTGGTATCCTTATAATAAGGGGAAATAGGAACACAGAGACAGATACACATAGAGAGAAGATAATGTGAAGAGACAGGGAGAAGATGGCCATCTGCAAGGCAAGGAGAGAAGCCTGGAGCAGATCCAGCCCTCACAATCCTCAGAAGGAACCAACCCTGCAGACACCTTGATCTCAGACTTGTAGCCTCCAGGTCTGTGAGGCAATATATTTCTGTAGTGCAAGCCACTCAGTCTTTAGTACTTTTCTATGGCAGTGAGAAAGGTCAGGGAAAGTCTCCAAGTGGAGATGACAATTAAGCTGAGAGCTGAGCACAAACCAGGAAACAAGGGAGAGGAGAAGTGTTCCAGGTATGGTGAATAGCATGAATATAAGACATGCATCCACATATACAATGCTATATGTACACATGGATGGCCCATAGGTCTGGGGTTGAAGAACTAGGAGGAAATGAAAAGCAAGGTGAGGCTGGAAAGGGATGTTGATGCCTGGTCATAGGGGGCCATGTAAGTCTCATCAAGGATTTTCTTTGCAGCTCAGTATTTTTTCTATCTCCTCTCAGTCTATCCTACAGACATCCCTTATCTTTTTCTTCTGAATGGAAGTATCCAAATATCTGTAAAACCTCCCTGCAGTGGACATGTTTTCTGTAAGCTCAGTCCTTTTTGAGTAATCTTGCTGCGTATGAGGGTATGTCAAGTCTTGTCAGTATCACTAACCCAGCTTCTTTCCCATAAGTGTGTGACAAGGGTTCACCCATCCAACTCCACCCTATGACAATTTGCTTTAACATTAAAGAACTTGAGTAGAAAGGCTCCACACAGGATCTTGGGGTGGAGAATAAACACTGGGCATTCAGGGAAGACAGCAATATTAAGTGGCATCAAAGTTATGTTCCTGGCATTTCTGAAACTGTGACAAGTATTCCTTGCTTGGGTCTTTGTGGCCATTTAGTCATCAAGCCACTTAAACAGGGTGGCTTGGTATATTGTTTCTAAAAAATTGGCCTCCATGATTTCCCTATGAATCACCCAATACCCATTTAATGTACTCTGTTTCTACTTAAATAGCTAAAATTTGCTTTTTATAACTAAGAACCCTAGCAACTAATCCACTTTCCTTATCCCCCTCTGGGTAGACAGAACAGACCTTCCTCATGATTTCACAGGTTCCTATGCCAATGATTTTCAAAGTGTGGACCCCAGACCATCAGCAGCAGCAACACCTGGGAATGAATTACAAATACAAATTCTCAGGCTCTACTCCACACCTACTAGGGATAGGGCTCAGGAATCTGCGTTTTAACGAGTCCCCTTGATGATTCTGATGCAGATTAAAGTGTGAGAACTGTTGTCTCACATATATTTCTATTTTTAGTATTTTTACAGGTGTTAAAAAAGTTTGTCTCTCTAGCAGATTCTGAGCTCCTTAGGGGAGCTGTTTGTCTTACTCATATTTAGATCCTCAATGTTCAGACTGGACTGACACGATTGCTTAATCATTGGCAAAGGAATGGCTGCATTCTCTTATTCTCTTTGTGAAAATGGACTGATCATTGCCCCAGGAACCGTGTCTACCATGTTCATGTCATAAGGGGATGAGTGAGTGATATCCATCAGTTTTCTGTGTTTTCTTGCTGGTCTTGAGGTTTAAAGACTCATGTATGTAATGCTTCCACTAGGCGAGCACTACTGAATTGAAGCTGAGAGTACCACCTGGCACCCAGCTACTTAAGCACTGGGAGCTTAGATGAGCAAATAGGAGGAGCCACCATACTGAGTGGAGTGAGTAACCTTTATTAACAATGGAATGAAAAGATATTTCTACCAAATGGATGCCCCGTGGTATAGGATGGAAGCCGGGTGGAAACTCTCTATTCCTATACTTTCATCTCCAGAGAAAGGTTTCTCCCTACACAGACAAGGTTCTTTGGGGAAGGGGATCTTTGACTGAGTCAAATACCAGACAAAGATATTGAAACAACTTAAATGTGAAGAAAGACACAAGAAATGTGGAATGGGTCTGGGGGAAGGGAAGGGCAGAATACACATTTGACTTTACAGCTCATGAACAGTTTATAAAGCCTCTGAATGCATATATACATTTATTCAGAGAAAAAAGCAGTTTGTGAGCATATCCATGCACATATAAGAAAGCAGATACTTTTTTATTCTGTTCTCATTCTTTTCTCCCTTTATTTTATATGGGTCATGTAGAGGCAATTAAACTGGAGGTTTGTCAACTACATGATGAATAATAGGACAAAATGAAATCCTATCACAGAGATGTTGGCTATTATCCTAGAACCTAGACTTGGTAGTTAGTCAAGAACATCACTTTCAAATGCAGCCTCTGGATATAATTATGTATTTTCTCCCATTGGAAAATGGCAGATAAAATTTTAGTGCTGTATGGGATATTTGGATCATGTTAACAGGAATATATTTGAATGAGGTTGTCTTATTAAACGAGAGCTGCTGTAACAGAATACCACACACTGAGTGCATTAACCAACAAACATTTACTTTTCATAGTTCTTGAGTCTGGAAAGCCCAAGATCAAGATGTGGACAGAATCAGTGTCTAGGGTGGGGGTTTCTTTCTGCTTTGCAGGTGGCCACCTTCTTGCTGTGTCTTCACAGGGTGGAGAGACAGAGACAGCGCTCTCCTATTTTTTCTTATAAGGGCTTTAACCCTATCATAAATCTCCCACCCTTATGACCTTGTCTAAACCTCATCATTTCCCAAAGGCCTCACCTCCGATCCCATCATATTGGGGCAAGGGCTTCCATATGAATTTGGGAGAGAGGAGAGAATTCAGTCTAGAGCAGGAGTGAATAATCTCAACAATGAAAATTATACAGCAATCACCAAAGCAATACTGGAAACTTAATTGCACATTTAGGAAATAACAAGCACTGTGTTAAGTGTTTTAGATGAGAAGGCAGTGCTCACATATGCTGATAAACTGAAGAGGTGGAATACAGAACACAGCTCTTGGGTTGACTACTTAGCGCACAGTGATCCACCTTCTCTCATAACTGCACCATAATCCTCATCTGAGAGTGAATATCAAACTTTAACTTGGCCAGATTCTCTCAGGAATTTGTTTTCTATTTGTTTGTTTGTTTTGTAATGAGGCAAACTGACTCTGAGAATCAATAGAGTTGAGCCATTTTAATGACAGCAATCTAGAAAGGAAACTCATAGGAACGCACCACTATAGGTCCTAATCGGCTTTGATCTTGCCTTTCAAAGGCTTACTTATTCTAGTCTACCTTGAACACTATGACACAGACACTATCTTTTCAATAAATTGAATGTTTCCTTTAAGCTAGCAAGAATGGTTCTCTGTTATTTGCAACAAAAGGACTCTTAACTAAACACAAAATGGCACTCTGCAAAGGCATACGTAGGGATGTGTGGAAAACCCATGTCGATTGTAAATCCAGAGCAGGTCTAGGAAAAGCAAGGGTATGTCACAACATGCTGATTAGATCAGTTTGTTGCAGGCTGCATAAGAAACGAACACGTTTCAAAGTTGAATGCTCACTGCGAGTGGCTAGTGCAAATTACACTTATTAGGGATGGTGTTTCTTATTTTAACAATAATAAAAATAAGAGAAGCTGCTGTAGTAGTTTTGCTTAGAGCACTGATGGGGAAATATTTGATTGATTAAAAACAAAATCACTTTCTTAAGATTCCATTACCAATAGAACAGTGAATATTAAATGCAAAGAGCCATGTTGTCTGTGTTATCAAAATACTATTCTATCTTTTATCTCTTTACTCAAGGTATATTGAAGTTCCATCCCATTCAGCTGGGAAAAGCTTACCTTACTTCATAATAACTGAAATGTAATAAAATATAATTGCTGTCATGATTTACAAGACATTCTATTTAAACATAAGTAGTCAATTTTTATTTATTTCTAAAGCGAGATAAATGGCAGGGCAACATGGGCATTTCTTATTAATAAAGCAGTAAGCAGAAATCCTGGGACAATGCTTATGGAGGTGACTTTTGAACTGCCCAGGGATTGATTCAAGCAGAATCATTTTCTCTGATGTATGTCACTGCCATCAAGTGACATCTGTTCGTTAATAGGCAGCTGCCCTGGAATTGGCTTAGAAATGCAGGGATTTGGTGTACATGGTCTAGTGGTTAGAACAGCAGACCGAGAGTCCACATTTCTGGGCTAGCATCCCGGGTCTGTCACTGATACTCGAGGTTGCTTTGGAATGAAAATGATTCTGCATGACACCAAAACAATCTCCCATTTTGGGTGGAGGCAGTGGCTGTGAAGAGATAAGGGAGGGTTCACACTAATTTGGCATCCTACAGAGAACATCTCCTGTTAACTACTGGATTACTCATTATCAGTTAATTGTTGGGGGAAGAGGGGCAATTCTAAAACTAAAATACATCAATAGCTATTTTCCAAAATGCTTGTTCAGGCTGTTGGCTAATTTTGGTACATAACTCTTCTGTCCTAAAAAAATATTAAAATGGTACAGGCATAAGATTAGAAAAAAGAATTCACATATGCCACTATTATAAATTCGAGAAAAAAATGTTTCTCTATTTAAACTCAGGAATAGCTCCTTTTCTGAAAGGAAGTTCATAATTTAAATACTGGCTTAAGTTCTGTGCTCTCAGTGTGGGGAGACTATTAATTATAAAATTATACAAATCTCTGTCCCAGTTTCTCAAATTCTGAAATTGGTGATGATAACTCTTAGCCAAATCAATAAACTTTCAGTATAACATATTATTTATTATAGTAAGATAAAGAAAAGAGGACATTTATACTGATGAAAGTCAAGATTTTCTCTTTGACATTAAAGTAAGGATATACTGCATTTCAAAATACTTAAGAATTTAAAAGTACATTAGCTTTAAAGCAAATTTTAATTTACATTTACTGAGTGAATTCATTGAGAATAAAACTTAATTGTCAATGCAAAATGAATAATACAAGTATTGGTATTAGTATGTAAATTTGGAAAGCCAGATGGTACAACTGAAATTTTAAGTATCTAAATAGAGCTTTAAAGGAGTTTATCATTAATATATGTTGGTTAAATGTTAAATATTATTACGTAAAATTTCCTGAAGAGATTTGGGGTAAGCAATATTTTTCCTCTAATGTCATGATAGCAATTATTTAAATCCTGTTGAATAAATGAATGATAGAAGTAATAAGAAGAGAAGGACTATTATTATTTTATTTCTTTACTAAAAGGGAAATTTATTTAATGTAAATACACACATTAAGAAAAAAGAGAGATCTCAAATCAACAATCTCACTTGTGCCTTAAGAGTCTAGAAAATGAAGAGCAAAGTTAGCCCAGACCTAGCAAAGGAAGTAAATAATAAAAATTAGAGCATAGACAAAAGAAATAGAAAATAGAAAAAAAAAAAAAACACCCAGAAAAACTCAATAAAACCAAAGTTGGTACTTTGATGAGATCCACAAAATTGACAAACCTTTACCTAGATGGACAAAAAAAAGAGAGAAGACTCAAATAACTAAAATCAGAAATGAAAGAGGGTTCATTACAACCAAATTTACAGAAACCAAAAGGGTTATAAGAGAATACTATGAATAATTGTTGGTCAACAAATTAGATCATCTAGATGAAATGAATAAATTCCTAGAAACACTCCACCTACCAAGACTGAATTATGAACAAACAGAGAGTTTGAACAGAACTATTCATAGTAAGATGAGTGATTATCATCGTTCGGATTCCAGATGCAGGACTCCTATGAGGATTTCTTGCAGGGATGGTGTTATGGTGGTGAAGTCTTGCAGTTTTTATTTGTCTGGAAAATACATTATTTCTCCCTCATTTCTGAAGGATAGCCTTGCTGGGTATAGTATCCTTGGTGGCAGTTTTTTTCTTTTAGTGTTTTGAACATATCATCCCATTTTCTTCTGGACTGTAGAGTTTCTGTTGAGAAGTCTGCTGTTAGTCTGATATAGCCTCCCTTATAGGTAACTTGACACTTTTCTCTTGCTTCTTTTAAGATTCTCTCTTTGTCTTTGAGCTTTGCCAGTTTGCCTATAATGTGTCTTGGAGAGATCTTTTTGGGGTGAAGATTTTTGGGGATCTTTGAGCCTCTTGGATCTGAAGGTTCATGTCTCTCTCTATAGCTGGGAAGTTTTTGATTATTTCATTGAATAGGTTTTCCATGCCCTTCCCTTTCTCTTCCCCTTCTGGAACATCCATGATTCAAGTGTTTGTGTGCTTAAGGTCTGCTAGCTCTCTCAAATTTTCTTCATTAATTTTTTTCCCTTCTTTTTGTCCACCTGCATTATTTTGACAAAACTATCTTCAAGATCAGAAATTCTTTCTTCTGCCTATTCTAGTCTACTGATTAAACTATGGGTGTGTTTTTATTTCATTGAGTTACTCTTTCATTTCCATGAGTTCTGCTATATTCTTTTTTATGATATTAATCTTTTTTTCCTTCAGCATATCCTGGATTTTTTTTTCTCATTTCATATGTTGTCTATCTGAGTCTTTTCATATCTTGGAAGGTTTCCTTAAAATTGTTTCTTAGAATTCCTTTTCAGTCATTTCAAGGGCTTCCTGCTCTATAAGGGTCTGGTATTAGAGAATTACTGTATTCTTTTGGTGGTGTCATACTTTCTTGGGTCTTCGTAATTCTAGTAGCTCTACACTGATGCTTGGTCATCTGGTAGAACAGTTTCTTCTTCTGTTACTCTGGATTAGGCTTTGAAGAGAAAGACATCCTCTTTTTTTCTTATCTTTTCTGGTAACTCTCCTTGTGTCAATGTAGTCAAGTGTCTGGCAGGCTGCCTGAATGGTGGCTGTGGCTACTGCTGTGGTGTCAAGCTGCTTTTGCAGCAGCTGTGGCTGTGGCAGTGACTGTGGTGGACCACCCACATGGAAGTGGTGTTTTTGGTGTGCTCCTTGCCTGATTCCAGGTGGAGGGAGTTGCCCTCAGTTCCTGCCTTAGGGCCCTGGGCGTGCTCTGCTGCTTGCCTGCTTCTGGGCAGAGGGGGCTTCCCTTGGCTCCCAAGAATGACTATTAGTAGTAGTAGCAGTAGCAGCATTATTATTAGGGTAATAAATATTTTGACAAACTGTCTAGATATTGAATTTCTTAAGTATACCATATTTAAATTATTCAATATATATTGCAATTCCAATTGTACTTTTTGTTAGTGGGAGATTTTCTTCTCCTCTAGTGTATCTTGAACTCATCATTGTAGAAAACCACATAGACTTTCGAACCAAAAAATTAAAACAAATGTATCCAACTAAGGATATACATAAAAATATGTTTATATTCTCAAACAGTAAGGGGAATGGACAATAAAAAAGAAAACATCTGATTATAAATTTTTGTGATAGTTTAATTTTTGTTCTATTTTGTCTTCCTTTATCAAATAGCAGCTAATGCTTATAGATAATTTTCTTTATGATGGGCACTGTGCTAAGCATTTGCACATACTAAATATTACACTTATTTTTCAAGAAAAGCCTTTTAAAGAAGGGACTAGTTTTATTTCTGTTTAGTTAGCAAAAAGATAGGCTTGGTAAGTGACTCACACATCTCTAACATGGGTAGAGCTAGGATTTAAACCTGGATATATCTGGCTTCCAATTATGCTCTTGACTATTAGAAAATAGGAATATTCAGGTATTCCAATGATGTTTGGAGAGAGATGAAAATGAAAGAAAAAAAAGAGAGAGAGAAAAAAAAGAAGACAGGGAAGGAGGGAAAAGTGAACACCAGGTTTCACATATTTGCCTACCATCTGGTGAAACTCTATGTCTTTCTCCATAAAACTAGAATGAAACTTGATTGTTCTCCAGGAGTGGTCCCATTCACTTTGGGGGAAAATAAGAATAAGGAAGTTAGCACCACCCTTGTTTCCCTCTCTGATGAACGTAGCTCTCAAACCTTGAGTGCCGGCAAAGTTAAAACAAGCTGATCTTGAAACTGGTAATATTCTTGCTCTATGGAAAATATGTTTCACCTGAAACTTGGTGTTTTATTGTTTCTCATGTTAACATAGCTCTTTATAATTTAGGATAAAAGCACTTATTTTTGATCTCCCAAATCAATGGAATCAACTTCTTTTTTAATTTTCTGGTTTGAATCATATATCAGCTGTCTCTCTATTGTGACCTTAATATTTCTCACACACATAAAAAAAAGATCTATGAAAATTTGCTTCATCTATTGAATGCATTAAACAAACCCTTTAACGTATGGGGAGAATTAGTTGAAGCTTCAACTTAAAAACATAATTAAGTCTTGTTTTAACAAGCTCAACCACAATGACAATAAGAAAATCAGAAATATTACAGTTTTAAATGTAGTGCTAATATTGTATATTTTCTAATCCATCATAAACTTGCAGCTAAACTAACCGTAGGAAACTAGGGAATACACATTTCTCTGGCATTTTTTTCCCTAATATAATACAGGGTGGGATAAAAGACTCTTTAGAGAGGTGAGATGTACAGCAGGATTTGAATAAAAAGGGCAAGTATATTAATGAAGTTTAGATGTCAGAATTTTACTACATCAACAAATGTTTATTTGGTATTTAATATTTCCATGGGACTGTGTTATAAGCTCTGGCCAGCACTGGACTAGGGGAGATGCCCAGTAATTTTTAACTCACCTTCCCCATTTTTACTATTTGTAGCTACCCTGAAGGAGTTCATAATATTTCATGTCATAACAGGGACAAAGGTAAATACATGTTGCCAGAGGTATACATGTCAATGGCAGGAGCCCTACATGAGGGTAGAGATGGGAAGAAGGGAAGATGCTGGAGAAACTCCACTGAGGGAAGGGTCTGCAGGCAAATGAGCTTGGGAGGGGATGTTCTAGGCAGGGGAAACTGATTGCGTAAAAGCCCAGAAGGATGTGATGTTTGGTGTTTAGGGCCTGTCCGGGGAACATAAAGGATAAAGGAAGGTAACTAACTGGTCAAACAGAAGTTGATAGAGGGCGGAAGAAATTTAAGTCAGAATGAAGGGTCTTCAATTCTCTTTCTCTCTGTTAGCTTACTCACTGAACTTTGTTTTA
>NW_007735535.1:56679-88574 GCF_000696425.1 Galeopterus variegatus | reverse complement strand
TAAAGGATAAAGGAAGGTAACTAACTGGTCAAACAGAAGTTGATAGAGGGCGGAAGAAATTTAAGGCAGAATGAAGGGTCTTCAATTCTCTTTCTCTCTGTTAGCTTACTCACTGAACTTTGTTTTATAGCAAAATATTAACCTGCACCTAAGTATAGACATACATCTCTCTACCACCAGGATACTTTCTGAGAAAATGTGTCATGAGGCGATTTCATTCTTGTGTGAACATCGCAGAGTGCACCGACACACACCTTTATGGTATAGCCTACTACACACCTAGACTCTATGGTATAGCCTATGACTCCTAGGCTACAAACCCGTACAGCATGTTACTGCACTGAAGACTGTGGGCAATTGTAACACAGTCGTATTTGTGTATCTGAAAATATCTAAACATAGAAAAGGTACAGTAAAAATATGGTATTATATCTTATAAGACTGCCGTCATATGTGTGGTCTGTTGACCAAAACATCATTATACGGCACATGACTATATTTGCATCTCAGTTTTATACTTGACATCCTTGTAGCTATTCATATCTTGGAAAAGTAGATATGTGTGTTTAATACTTTTTTCTACAGTTAGCATTTTCCCAATGGAACAACTTATGGCAGGCTCTATAAAACTAGTTTTACTACAAATTTTTCTTTCTGCAATGGTTCCCCGCACAGTTTTTGAAAAATGCTTTATTAGACTGTGTGACAAACGCCACCAGGAGATTCTCATCCCTTTCCCAGCATGCAGTGAGCCCTGTCATTTTCCTTCTCAAATGAGTCTCCTTTCTCCTGGGCTCCAACACAGAGTGTTCAGCCACCTTATTAAGCCCATGCCCCTGCAGGGAAGAACGCAGGAACAAGGCCTGTCTTCTGCCACTTCTACATTTCAAAGAAAGTTTGTTTACTCCCATTATCAAAAACCCACAGCTGCAGAGGTTTGCTTGCAGGAATTCTGGGATTTTTAAAAACTGAAATAGCATTTCTTTGTTCCAACTGCTCAGCACAAAGGAGTAAAAGCCATTCTTATCACTTAAAAATGCTCCTCGTGATCCTCTACCATTAGAACGGATGCTCAAACACTGCAGAACTTTACAGTAGTGGTGACAACTTGTTCCCCTAACCATTCCTTACATCTCAAGTCATGGGGTAGGGCAGCGCCAGTTAGATCATCCAATGGCTGAAATCTGACTCAGCGAGTGAACCCTGTCACAGACATAAAGCTTGTTAAATTGCATTTCCCATCACTTCAGAAAGCTAGTCATTTGGGGATCTATTAATATTTAAAGCTGCAAAGGTCATTTGGGGATCTATTAGTGTTTAAAGCTGCAAAGTCTTCTTCTAAGGATCTGGTTAAAGGAAAAATGAAGAAAAAAAGAAAAAACAACTTTTATTTCAAAATGTTAACAGAACTACTTCAACTAGAACATTTTACATCACTATTAGTTATTCCTTTTCTTCCAAATGTGCATTACAGGGATAGACAAGAAAATGGATTTTACCACATTTTGTCCCGCACATTTGTCATTTCCCCTACTACTAGCTGCCTCTGGGTGTCAAGATCTAATGTTTATGTTGGGATGTCAACTAGAGTTCCAAATAAACATCCTGTGGAATTGTTATTTCACTTTGTCCCGCACATTTGTCATTTCCCCTACTACTAGCTGCCTCTGGGTGTCAAGATCTAATGTCTATGTTGGGATGTCAACTAGAGTTCCAAATAAACATCCTGTGGAATTGTTATTTCACCGTTCCACATTCCTGTAGCCAAGGGATGACCACATAATCAGTGACAGACATTGGGATACTTTCTCCCTAGATTCTGAGTTTGGAGCATGGAACTGAAGGCCAGAATGGAATTGGACCGATTCATCCTGCTGCTGGTGCCATACAGACACACTTGGTCATCTTCTGCTGCCTGGATCATCAGAGTAGCCTCTTTCTTATCTCTTCCAAGCTTGGTTCTTTAGTTTACTTCCAATTCCATGAATTACCTCACAAGCTTCCCCCTCCAAAAAAAATTTTTTTCTTGGCAATTCTCAAAAATCTTTTAAACAAATTATTTAAATAGCCAATAAAGATTAAACAAACAGATAAAAACAACAACAATAAAAATGTGATAAAAAAGATTCCAAAATAGCTTGAAATTCTATTGTCATGATGCATGGTACCAGTTCTGCTCCTCTAGAGCATAAGACAAAGTCATGATACAGAAGTGTATGTTCCTATTTTATTTCGCTGTGAACTCATTCATGCACTTTACACTAAGGGAGCTGACATGAAGGCTGAAGTTGTTTTTTGTACACACTCAACTGTAAACGAGTTTTTATGTTTTTACATAATAAATATGAGAATGAGTTCTTTATGTAAAGGGAGTGGACACAAACCAAGCAGCAAATAATAATCAACACCCGAAAGCCAGTCAAACTGGAAATCAGAAAGCTCAGTAGAACTGTCTAATGCTATTGATCCCGTTGCCACCCAAAGCTATTACTTTAATATGAATGCAGTAACCTAAGGCTGAGTGAATTTGTTCAGATAAAATAAGCTCCATCCAAACCTTACCCTCACTGTTATGAGAAAATGGAAACTTTATTTTGTACAATAACATTAAGGGAGCACCTTGGGAAACACTGTCATCTAAAGAAAATTTGTAAAGGTGTGTATCACTAGTGGCCCTCATCTCCTGATTATACTTTGTCCCGTGCTTGTCACATTATCCCCAGAATCCCATGATCTGACTCTACTCTAGGGTATTAGTCTGTTTCTGTTGCTTATAACAAAATATCCAAAACTGGGTGATTTATAAAGAAAACAAAATGTTTTTCTTATAGTTTCAGGGGCTGGGAAGTCCAAAGTCCAAGGAACACATTTGGTAAAGGCCTTGGTGGTGGTGACAGTGACCCAGGGGTCTTACATTGTGAAAATGGCTGAGCAAATTGAGACTAACTTCTCACATGCTGTCCTTTTAAAGCCCTCAGAACCATGCCTCTGACCACAATTATTAATCCGTTCACTATTGCATGGTCCTACAATATAATCACCTCTTCAAGGCCCCACCTTTCAATTACCATAATAGGACTTCCCATGCTCTTAGCAGTCACAGTGGGGATCAAGCTACTAATACATAAAACTCAGGGGACACAATCCATGTCATTCAGTGGTCCATCTTGCATCACCACTAATATTTAGTCTCCAACCAGTATCGTCCATCTGCTCTTCTGTCTGAAATATGTGGGATACAGTGTTACTATTTGGTTGAGTGTCTTACACTGATTTAGCAGAACACATAGAATCATAGTGAAATATATTAAAGCTGATTTAGTCCAATTCTTTAAAAAAGCAGTAACTTGATTAATATATATGTATATATATATTCATTACAAAATATGCTTATTCTACTGTTTTCCTTCCAATTTAGATTTAGTTATGCCCAAGATATCTAATATTCCATTCTTTAATAATACTTGTACAGTGGGAGGCTCATTCACAAACTGATGTGAACCCTAAAGCAGGATGCAATCTGTGAGTCTAATGTAAGTCATTCCGAGTTCTACTTCCTGTCTTAGTTACTCACTGGTTACTGTTGAGCAAAGCACTGGTGAAACAGACTGGCAACAAAATTTACATTAGCCATTCAATAGTGTGGAGACTGAGATGTGTACTGAGTGCACCACCATAGATCAGGGTTTTAGAAAACAGCACTAATGAACCTGACATGGAACTAAGTATTACTACTTTTTCGCCAAAAATTAAAAATAAAAGATTGTCAGAAGCAGCTATACTTTCTGTACCAACTAGCATTAAGTCTTTGAAAACAACACACTTTCATGGAATTAGTCACCAGTCATCACAATTTCTTTGGTCATAATTCTGACAATTTCACCTTTCCTAAGAGAATGGATCATCATTTTTTATAAGAGATATACCTGGTATGTGTGAGTGCTGTTGCTTTCTAAAATTTAATTAAATCCAAAAGGATCATTAACATCTTAGGAAAAATAAATCTTTTGTGTGTATCCACACTTTTATAAAGCATTTTTTTTCTATTTTTGAGCAGTTCTAATACATACCTCTATTTTTTTCTCTGAAGTAAGACCTTTATCATTATGATGACTTCCTCTGTGTGTAAAAGCCTATGTTGTAACCTATGCACTCATTTCTCAAAAGAACTTCCTAATACTGTTTGTAGAGCGTAATGATATCTGAGACATCAATCTAAATAGGAGCTTGCTTGACAATTAATGCCAACTGTAAAATACAATAGAATAATACTGCCCAATGATTACTGGCATTATGTCTTAAGTGCTTGCTATTTAAGTCATGGAGCCAAAAGAGTAACAAGCAATGTGAATTACTGAGAATAGACAAATTCGGAGCTACACAAGGTCAAAGTATTTCAAAGTCAGTCAACATAGTTTGTGTTTAGGATGGCTATTATTACTGCCAGAAATCTTGATCATCTGCTGTTCTTCCGTTTGCAGAGTGCTAACACAATTGATGTGGGGCTTTGTAGAATTTTCTATAATCTCTTAAAAGATTTAACCACAAGGATCCATTTTCCAAATTAAAGGAAAACAGATACCTTTGCATAGGGCTCAGAGAGGCTACATTTACATCCATCAAGTTGTTCAAAATACAAAATAATTTAGGAAGAAACTGAAGTCCATTAATTAGACATTTTGCAAGCAACAAATCATTAATTTAATGTTTCTTGGACTGAAATGTCTACCGATTTTTCAGAGCTGTTCATTTGACTAATTTCAGTGCTCACCTTCCTGCCTCTGTTTTAATGAATATTACATTTTTCTGTGTCAGCACAGTTTAAAGCCTCCTCCCCTTTACTTGCCTCTTCCAATGAGGTGGGACACTGGGAAGCAAGTCTCTGGCAAAGACAATCAAAAAAGACAGCATTGTTTACACTATGATCATCTATCTTTTGGTTAGAGGACTGGAATTACATTGGGGACTATCTCTTCCCATTGTGTGTGGCTCAAAAATCAAGGTGTCCTACTTTCCCTCAACCCAAACAAAATCAAGTGATTCAAAATCAAGGTGTCCTACTTTTCCTCAACCCAAACAAAGGCAAGTGCCACAAGTAGCTATTTCACTTTCTCTGGTGTGATACTGAAATCTGAGCACCATGATACACATGGAGGGCATATTTGTTGCACTAGACTTCAGTAATGGCAGTAGACATGTAAGTAATTTTTACTACTCTGAAAATTTTAGCTACCCTAGACTGGTCACCTTTTTCTGTATGATTCCCTCCAATTCTACAAGCTAACTGATATTCTTCCTCTCTCTCTCTTTATATATATATATATATATATATTATTTTTTTTTTCCTACAGAAATGTATTTCTCTTGCTGACACCTATTAGAGTCTGTGAGATTCAGAAATGGGAATCTCTTCTAATGAATATTTCTGTAAAAACTGGGAAGAGAAAGCATCACCTTAAAGGCTGACTGGAGCCTCATAAAGTAGGTAGAATAGATCAAACTTTCTGCATCCAAACTTTAATGGTTATAATGATACTATTACAAAAAAAATGATTAGTTCCCAATGTAAGCTAGCACAGAACAACAATGCTCTCTCCCCCCACCCACTGACCAAGAAATTCTATTGTTCAATAGAATTTTCTACATTTGAGTCTCTATCCCTCTCATTAAAGATGAGCTATGTTCTCTTTTACAGCATCTATAACCACCATGCCGGAATCCCATGTTCTTTCTCTCCTTAGCACAGGTATCATATGGAAGTCATTCCCAAGTAGGTGAGTACAGGTGGAGTTTACTTTACCTTCAGATATTTTCATATGAAGATATATTTCTCAGGTGGAGTGAAGGTAGGTGGAAGAGACGAGAGGAGGTAGCTGAGGTATGCTTTTCTGCTGTCTACTTCTTCACACAGCAAAAACACTCTGTCATAATCTATTTGTAGTGCCATGCTAACAATGACAATCTATCGCCTGAGAGGAACCTATCCTTTGCAATTAGGATGATATGCATCTGAGAATTGTCTGAACCAAGAGAGACTAGTTTTCTCAGTAAATATGGGATAACTTTGCAACCCAGAGAAGCAATATGCTGGTTCTCAGTGAGTTACTGCAGGAGTTAGGGCAGGAAACTGAAGCTCTTAGCTCAAGTCAGAGCATTTTTTCTGGAATGGTTTCCATGTTGGTTGGAAGAGAATTTTTATATCACATTAATAAAAGAATCATAAAATTTTCCAAAACAATTGTTTTTCTCTTATATTATTTAAAGATTTAAATACTATCAAATTTATTTTGGATTTTTAACATGATTTTATCTTTCTAGAATGTCAACCACAATCCTCCTTAGGTCAGCCTTGTCTGGCTAACTCCTACTCACCTTCAAGGCTTAGTTAAGCATCTGCCTTCTTCCATAGTCTTCCCTTGAGGTATGCTCCACCCAGGCTGGGTACATTACTCTCTCTACTTCTGTATTTCTACTCTTTGAAAGCAGAGATATTTTTCCTATTGTTACTACTGTAATTATTATTTACCATTATTATTCTGGAACAGTACCTGCCACAAAGAATGTATTTGGATATACATTACAAGAGCATAAGTCATATCACCAGATTTCTTGTCCCATTTTTTTCTTCCTACAAAGTTAGTTTATTATTGCACACTAATTATCTTTTTAGGAAATCAGAATTGGAAAAACTTTTTTTTTATACCAGCTATAGCCTCACAGTCATTACCACTTGTAACATTAACACATTACTTATAAATTCAATGTGTATTGATTGAACCTAGTCTGCTCTGGCTCTACCTTAAGTGTGGAGTATTGAAAGTCAAATACAACATACGGTCTATCCTGAATAACCTTGCTTTCTAATTGGAGAGGAGAACTAGGCAGATGGTTAAAATGACATGCAACAAATTCTATGATAGAGTTCAGCACAGGGTGTTATGGACACCCCTAATTACATTAAGGAAGAAGAGACATCCCTAATTACATTAAGGAAGGCTGAAGGCAAACAACAGAAGTCAGGTTTGTCTAGATAAAGCAGAAAAATAATTTATTTAAATTATGTTTCATAATTCACAGAGTCACTGGGGAGGCCAAGGAACCAAAAACAGAAAATGAACAGAAATGAAGAGAAGCGATGCTGTCAGAATTAAAGCAAAAAAAAAAAAAAAAAAGCCACAGAAAAATGTCCAGACACTATTGTTGTTTCTCCTGGAAATAGGGCATTGGAGTTGGCACTACTGCAGCCACCCGATGCTGGATACCACATCTACCTCAGGAAAATGGCTATTACTGCTGCTGCTGTTGTCAACGGATGACTTTTCCATTGCCCCCACTTCCTGTGTCCCTTTGTCTTGATTTTTGAATGGTGGCTATGTCTGATTATCCGAGACTGGGTATGTTCTAGCTTCTAAGGAGACTGGAACATGGATATATGGCCTTTTTAGCTCTACAGTGGTATACAGGTTTGTTCTCTTACTAAAATTTGTGGAATTGGTCATTCTGTATGCATTCATTTATAGAAATGGACTTAAACATGTTGTGCTGTTAAAAAGGTAAATCCCAAATAGGACTATGAAGGAAGGGTGGAAAAGAGGTAGCTTTCTCTAAGGTGTTATGTTCTGAAATAATAAATTGAAGTTAGTCGGCATTCCAGACAGAAAGCAAAGCATTTGTAAAGGTATAGAATATCTTGATACTCACAGAAAATTGAATGTGGTGGGTACAGAGTATATGTGTGCGAGGGGTGGGGTGGGGGTTGCTGCTCTGTTAGCTCAGTTGGTTGGAGCACAGTGGTGTGACATCAAGGTCAAGGGTTTGGATCCCCGTACCAGCCGGATGCCAAAAAAAAAAAAAAGAGTATATGTATGGGGGCTTGAGATGGGAATTAAAGATGGTAAGTATTAAAGGAGACACCAGATTATAAAGGACCATATATTCCATGCTAAACATCTTTCACTTAATGCTCTGTGAAATAGGAAGCTAGGAATAGGCAACAATATGGCTTCGTTTGGGTTTTAGAAAACTGTGTGCATAGCTGAATGGATACAGCATTGGAGGGGTTATTCTGGAAGAATGGACAACTGCAGCTATAAATCAAGGTGAATAAAATGAGGCCCAGAACTAAGGTAACTGTAATGATAATGGGGAGAAGGAAATGTATGCAAGAGGCATTGTGCTAATCACTGAGGATCCAAAACCAAATAAAATACTAAGTCTCTTCTTGAGAAACTTACAGTTTAGTTTTAACCACACCTAACGATAAATGATATTATAAGAGTTTTTGTGACTTTTGTGTCTTGAAAATAAGTCCTCAAATGCTTAATATCTATATGTAAGCTAGGGCCACCGAATGCCTCATAAGAGAAATAATCCATCTAGGTATTAACATGTGTCAGAAAAAAAAAGGGAGGGAGATCCTTGAATTTGACGTAGAAGGTGGTATTGGGAATTATAGCCTGGTTGCACTGTACTGCAACTAGTTTTATATGGGAATGGCAAGAGGGAAGAATGGCGTAGACTCAGGGCAAGTGCAACTATAATAAACCACAGCAAACACATCAGTTTTTTTATTTTGTCTACAAGCAAAATTACATATTGTAAGTGCTACCTCTACATGTTTTTTTATTTTTTTTTTCTAAAAGGCAAAGTGGAAAAATACAGTCCTTCCTTCCTTCTCAATTAATTGAATGCCTTCTGTATACTTGGAATTATGCTCGATGATAAGGACATAAGACAATGTTCTTGCCCTCAGGGAGCTTACAATAAACTGGGGGAAACTGACCATTAGCAACCCACACAATGAAAGAGAGCATTGCATCTGTGGAGGAGGGAGGCACACATGCTATAAAACCCCATAATAAGCAAATCCAACTTGTTTCTGAGGTCTAAAACACTGAGGGCTGAATTATGATTAATAATCATCAATTAAGTCTTCATCTAATTATTCTAAAAAAGAATATTCTAGGTCAAGGTAAAGTATTAATTTAAAAGAAGTTCTAGAGTTTATTTGAGTAGTAATCATTACTTAATAAAACCAATTGAAATAACTGTACTAAGTGGTTGTCATGAAGCTCCAAAGGGTAATTCAAATGTTTTTTTCAGATTTTGAAAAGTTGACCTACATAGTGATCCCACAGCAGTGACAAATCATTACTAATGTTGCCATAAGGTGAAGCTGTATCTGTGGGATTTCCCTGGAAATACTCCAACATACTAAAAGAGACATATAAGTAGTCCTTACTCTTATAATTCTTGAATCAAATTTGGTTCAAAAGATTTGGGACTTATTAGTGCCATATGCTATCATACACATTTATCTTGAACCTCACTTAGAAAAACAAGTCTTTGTATCTAATTTAGGCCATTTACACTGATCTGAATTTTAAAGCACATTAGGAGTAATGTTTTTCTCATTCCTTGCAATATTAAGCAATAAATTGCTTTTGTTGCTATTGCATGTGCATTCACTCAAACAGGGCAATTTATGCAAATATAACTGTTCTACAAAATCTCATTATTTGAAAAATATCATGTTACAGTCTTCTTTGAAAGTTCAACACGGAGCACCATCCATGTGCATTTAAGTCTTCCAGGACTATTCATGGGAGAAGGATTATTGAGGTTTTCTTTGAAAGCTTAGAAAAACCATGCCTAGGCTTCCATGTTCCAAACAAATCATGTGACCCCTGGTAAAGGATGGCTTTATTTCTCTGATATGATTGTCTTGAATTATTCCATCCGAAAATGATAAGAGAGAGCTTACCCATGCTCTGCAACTATGTGCATTGTGGAGGTACTTCAGGCTCTGGTTTATAAGTAGTCTCTGCCTTAGGACTTAAGTCTAAAGTAAATTTTGAACTAAAGCACTGTAGAAAGGGGAAGCCATTCATAAAAGAGAAGAATCACAATCTTCAAAGTTAAACTGTTCAGAAAGAATGGAAGTAAATTCTTCCAGTCTGCCAGCAGTTCACAGAAATATTGAACCTATGTGCTCTCTCTCTCTCTCACACAGGTACATGCACACACATGCATGCACTCCACATAAACAAGACAATGCAAATAGCTCATGTCCTTTTCTTCTTATGCTTCTTACATGATGAAAGCATATTGATAAGAACAGTAACTCAGAAAATATAAAAGAAATAACATTGTAATTACAACGGTAGATAACCATCCATCACTCAAGTTATTTTCAAACTTTTTAAACTCAAATAATAATTCTACTTATTTGTAGAGAACCAGTATGATGTGCTAATAATCAGGTATTACTGGGTATTAGATGCTTCCGCATCCACCATCTTATTTATTTTGCCAATCCGATAAAGAAGGCATCATTAATCTCATTCTCTGTATGAGAAACTGAGTCTTGGAAATTAAATCATGTGTCCAGATTTTTACAATACACGAGTGGATTGTTCAAATCCAGGTCATTCTGACACCATAACCACTGTGCTTGTTTATTTCTGTGCCACGTGGCTTCAACTACACATACACAGTGAACCTGTATCTTTCTTCAGGGTCAGATTTTACAGTCACCAGGTGAGGGAAAAAGTGAACATTTAACACCCTTGAAAATTCCCTAAAATTCTCTAAACATGTGTACTTCCCAGAAATTTCAGTAGAGCAAGCTTTTTTCTTTTCTTTTCTTTTTTTTTTTCTGAACTAGAATACATATTGTTTTTTTGACTGAATACCAGAGAGAAAAGGTGGATTCTTTTTAGAGATTGTGGAATATAAATATGTATCTTTAAATGCAGAATCACTTTTGGAGCAGCAAGGTACTCACATTACTAGAGGTCCACAGAAATGAAACTGACAATAAATCTCATGTTTTTTCTAGGTTATACTGACACTGCATGAGTAGACTTACCCCGCCCCATGTAAATTGTAATTTCCCCCTCTTTTTCTCCCTTCCTTCCTTCCTTCCTCCCTTCCTCTCTTTCTCCCTTTCTATCTTCCTTTCTCTCTCTCTTTCTTTCTTTCTCATTGGAGAGGAGGGGTGTTTGTTAAGCATATAAGTAAATTAATTTAAATTGCACATATGACAGTTTTAATGAATTCAATTATAAATACATGCCAAATACTATAATACTTATAAGAGAAGAGAAACTAATCTTTGAGACATTACCTGAACCCTCAATGTTTTCTATAAGTAAATTAATTTAAATTGCACATATGACAGTTTTAATGAATTCAATTATAAATACATGCCAAATACCATAATACTTATAAGAGAAGAGAAACTAATCTTTGAGACATTACCTGAACCCTCAATGTTTTCTCACATTTCTGCAGCACCAGCTGGCTTTTTAGCTACTCTCATGTTCAAGGGGAAAGCCACTCAGATTGAAACATTTGTCCTGATCTTAAGGCAAGAAAAGCTGCCATTTCTTGAATAATTAACACGATTTTGACCTCATCAATGCTGTAAATTTTGTAACAGAGCAGTGTTCTTTCTTTGCTGTATCCAGTACAAAGTTCAGTTTTAAACGACAGACCCACTTGTAGCAATTATGTAGTGCAAGACGGTATCTGAACTTTATCGCTGAGCTTTATCTTACTATGTTACCTATACTTTCTTTTCATCTTATCTATTTACTTCTATGCTGATATTTTAGATATTTCTCTAAGTCATCCCCCTCCCCCAGCCTTATTTTGATCAAAGTTCAGTTCAAAGAAACAAAGAAAAAAAAATAAAAACATAGTCATCAAAAATGATTAGGTATTTCTTTGGCGATCCACGAAGTCAATTGTTTTATGAGTCCTATAAATTACGGCAAGCCACAAGGCCAGAGTTAAGATTTCTTTTCTTTTCTAATCAGAAAGTTTCTAACTAAGTTTCACTTAAAAATGTTTCCCTTAGGAACATAGCAGCTGGGGCAACAGAAGTGATTGAGACAGATGTGGTCTCTTCTTAGAGTCTGGGGACAAAATTGAAAAAAAAAATTTAAAGAAGAAAAGAAATTAAGCTAACATGTGACAAGTACTTTGGGAGAACCCAGAAATGGTGTTTAGGATAAGACTTGTCAATGATTAAGAGCCATCTAGTCAACGGTATTCAGAGTAAGAGTTTTTCAGTCAGAAAGAAGAGTGTAAGAATAACCCAGACCTTCAGTGAATTTTTGAAATTGCAGCTGAGGATGACACACTGAATCAAAGCCATGGGATTTACAAAGAAGCCCTAGCTCCCTTCTTTCAGCAACCATATGCAGATACCTCATTAATGCACTGATGCATTGTATGTCTGAGTATGTCTAAAGTCTGGCAGTCAAATTCTCAAAGCCATATCTTCAGGATTTGTGATATTTTTCTTCATAAAATAAACCTCTGTTTCTATTGCCTTGCTTGTTTGTTGGCTTTTACAGTCAGTTAACTGTTCTGGTTAATAACAATTTGGATTGGATGAAATTCTTACAAACAAAACTGAGGACCTGATCATAGCATAAAAACTGTATAGGAATATCCATATTATATATGGATATATTTACTATATCCAACATACCCATATGGGAAAATTGTAATATTTAACATCAGGATTTCTAAGTGTGAGAATTTTGTCTCATTTTTCAAAATCTACACAGTGGAAGACAGCTGGCCAAACATTTGAACCCATTACTTACAAGTTGAGCTAAATAAACAAATATGAAAGAGTCCTCTTCAAGGGCTACTAAATAGAACTGCCGTTTTCAAAGTAATCTAAAGTTTGAAAGACTATTTGTCTAACCACATTCTATTGCCTGGATAATTTACATAATTTTGCTCTGACTAAGTCATTCAAAGGCATCACTGTTATCCTTTAAATCAAAGAGGTGCTGTGAATGGGATGGTATAATTCTAAATAATTCTCCCCATTTGGGAAAGGGGCAGAAAAGAAGAGCGTCCATGGAGAGGAATATCTAGCCACATTTCTCAGGTTTCCATATACAGGCCGGAATCCACCCTATTACCTGTTAGGAAGAAGTAAGATATCAATTTTAGTACTTATTTTCTTCTCTTCTTTTTTCTGTTACTACTTAAGGGACTCCAGTTTTAGACATTTAACAATCTCTCCAAAAATAACAAAATGTTATAAATGAAGGCTTTACAGACATAGTTCTCAGGACCTGGGGAATGTGAGCATGGGAACAGGGTGATTATCTGTAGTGTTTATTTAATAAGGTCTGAAGAGAATCCTACAAGCCACAGACGTTTGAAGAGGGTCGACTTGATCATTGCAATATCTTCCTACCTGCCTCTTTGGAAATCTGCGTGAAGGATTCCACACCTTTCTCTCCATAACTTCCTTCAGATGCGAGAGTAGACACATAATTCCAGCCTAGAGCCTTTACAATGTCTACCATGGCCTGGGCTTGGAAGGAATCGGGTGGGACCACGCGAGAGAAGAAGTGCTGTGAATGGGATGGTATAATTCTAAATAATTCTCCCCATTTGGGAAAGGGGCAGAAAAGAAGAGCGTCCATGGAGAGGAATATCCAGCCACATTTCTCAGGTTTCCATATACAGGCCAGAATCCACCCTATTACCTGTTAGGAAGAAGTAAGATATCAATTTTAGTACTTATTTTCTTCTCTTCTTTTTTCTGTTAGTACTTAAGGGACTCCAGTTTTAGACATTTAACAATCTCTCCAAAAATAACAAAATGTTATANTTTACTCAGAACACAGGGCTTAAGTTGCAAAGGGGATGTGCGTTTTGCCAAACACCAACTACCATGTAATTTTAGACCACCTAAATGCAACCATCCACTTCTTAGCAGCATGAAAGTACTGTCTTTGGTGCCTTGCCCTTTTATTGTCTCCTCCTAGGAAGAGGGAATGAGGATAGTATGGGGATTACAAGGGCAGGGTCATGGTTGTTTAGAAGAAAAGGATTTATAACCATTCTACCAAACATTGGGTATTATGCTTTACTTCTTATAAACAAGCAGAAATAAAAACTCATCACCCTAATTGGACTGTAGATAGAGATTGGTTCAATCTCTATATGTATATATGTATACAAAGATTGCACTGACACAGCTTGTGAATACTGGTGATATCATTAGCTATCTAACATCGATTGAATCTGATGACCTGAAAAAAAATATCCAAGTAAGCTGCATGCATTATCCAATTTATTCCTCACAAGAATTTGTAAAGTAACTCAGTGACACATCTAGCCCTAGGCAAAAGTGTTTCCTACCCTGAGGCCTTCACCCCAGGGGTCTTTGCACTTTGGAGAGCCTTCCTTGGAATTTTATAAATTCCCCTCTAGGTGCTGGAAAGTGAGCTGGCAATCCAGTCTGGGTGGAGCCCACAAGGTCCTCTGATTCCTTTCTTTTCCTTTTAGGGCCCCCTCTGGCTCGCTACTCCACATGGTAGGTATTAGCCAGATGTCCTGAGGAGCTCTAGAACTTGCATTTATGGTGATCCCATAGTAGGATAACAATCAAATTACTTAGACAGTATAGTATATATTTCTTAGAATCATGTGATATTGGGCTACCTGAGTAGTCCTGACACTTGATTCTAGCTAAATTAAATTATATATACATATAGAAAGAGCTGCAAAAAATGTTTGCCTGGGATCTCAAGTACCCTAAGGGCAGCCCTGAATTAGTCATCAATGAGAAAGCTGGCTTAGGCCTAACTTCAGGAACGTTATGCTAGCTACCTCTACAATACACTGTACCCCCAAACACCTCCCCCCCACAGACCTGTTCTATGTCTTAACTTTAGCAAGTAGTAGACAATGATTTGTACAATTAATTTTTCTGTAAGAATGATCAACTCTGACAAAATTCTGCTTGCAAACTCTCCCAGGACTTACCCCTGCTTTATCACGACAGTGTCTCAGATGTCTAAAGGCCAGTTTTGATCTTTGCTTAGACTAAGCCCAACAGCCCAGTTTGGCCCAAACATGCCAAAGCTATACTCAAGTTGACTCTCTGACTCTAGAAAATTCTATCAATATTAACCTATTTGTCTCCTTCCTGTATAGCTCTTCTAAAGTGTACCCACTTGTCATTGTTTAAGGCTAGTCACCACGTCTGTAAAATCATTTCTTCACCAACTCTTCTAGGTCAGCATTAGAATGAGGTCACGTGGCCCTGACGTTACACGACTCCCTGTCTTCCAAGCTGCCTATCTATGGTGCAGTTCTGCTTGTGACCACTGGGGGCAGTCTCTCTGTTCCTGACTCAAAGCCCAAAGCCAGTGTGCGAAAGCCTCAGTTTCTCCCAATGGGTCTTTTTACCCGAGTAACTCCTCTAGGGAGGGGCAGTGTAAGGAAAATGGAATTTGGGGTTGACGAGATCTGGGATCAGAGCTTGATGCTTCTGTTTACTATTGTTTTCTCTGGTGAATTTTTCACATCAATGAGTTGACTGCATCATTAGTACAAGGCTGCTCTGAGAGGCAGGGATAATGAACATGCATTGTTTACCATAATGACTGGAATAGAGTGGGTGTTTAATACATGGGGGTAATAGTAATTAAAATAGAGAATAGTATCCTCTTCCTTACTAAGATTACCCAGTCCCCACATTTCACTTTGCAAGTTCCCTGTGACATATGTTGTCACAAGCATTCTTCTTTCCCTAAGGCCAAAAAATATTTTTACATATTCCTATCATTATTGCTTTAGAAATAATATCTACTATTTATTCAACTCTTCATTATATGTCAGTCATGTTCTAAAAGTGTTATATACATTATACAGAGAATGCTCTGTAGTACACTACACTATACTATATTATCCTATCCTATTCTGTCTTATCCTATTCCATATCCTATTCTATCCTATCACTAACTTGCTTTACAAGAGAGGAAAGTGAGGCTTAGGAGAAGAATATGACCTTGCCTCGGGTCACAAAGCTGTAAAATAGAGAGAACTACTTCAAACCTGCAACTGCCCAGTGCAAACCTCTGAACTCTTAACTATGATACTTTGCTTAATTGTTACTAAAATATTTAATA
This sequence comes from Galeopterus variegatus, assembly GCF_000696425.1. Taxonomy (NCBI): domain Eukaryota; kingdom Metazoa; phylum Chordata; class Mammalia; order Dermoptera; family Cynocephalidae; genus Galeopterus; species Galeopterus variegatus. The sequence continues at coordinate 72,618 of NW_007735535.1, read as the reverse complement.
ATAAGCATAGAACAAGGAAGGCCAGTAGATTAATGGAGTCCAGGTCAATTTCTGCCCACATCAGTGACTACACAGCCACTAAAAGTTATTTTACTGGACACTCAGACTGCTGTTCAAACATGCTATTTAAACATCTTGGTTAAAGATTGTGCAAATATTTTAACAGAATGAGGTACCCATGTGTTGTTTATAGTGCAGAGGTTATGAATTTTAGGTAAAGTATCAACTGAATAAAGGCTTTGGGCAGAAAAATAGAGGGAGGGAGGGAGGAAGAGAGAGGGAGAAGTTTTCCCTCACAAGAAATAAAAAAGAAAGAAGCCAAGCATGTCAATACATTTCCATCAATTTCAACTTGTGGAAATGTAAAAGCTTCATGCTGTTGCACAGATGCCTTCCCTGCCAAAATCCCTTTCTACCTTTGAAAGAGTGCTGATAAAGATATATCCAGCCCTCTACTTGAAACTGCAATTATGTAACTGCTATAAAACATCAGAATTGTGAAGTGCCCCCGTGCAAATGCATTTTTCTAAACTGTGCCCCAAATTTTAGTAATGAAAATCCTGGTGAAACAGATTTCTTTCCTCATCACCACACACCCTTTGAAAGCGATTGCTATCTGCGGTCTATCCCTTCCAGTGTAAACAAGAAATGTCTCCTGGCTTAAGACCCATATTTCCATTTACGATGATGCACACAATCCTCTACCCAATAATACTTATATCTACACTGTGCATATAATGATACGAGAATGAGGAATGAAAGACCAAATGGATTTCATTTCTGAGATAAAAATATGCCTTTATAAGATATCCTTCTTAGCAATAGAGATGAAGGACTGGAAGAGTTAAAGTCTACATAGTACAGTAATTATTTTGAGGTATGCATTATAACTGGTATATACAACTGACCAAATGATGATTAGTCATCTTTAGTGATTAACTTCCACGCTTTCCTTGATATCTAGCTATGTCTTCTCTTTTTGCTACTGAAACACTTGCTTCTTGCCATTCTTCTATGAAAATAGAGAACTGATCTTTTCATGAAGACAATTTAGTGTCATAACGCTTTAGTTATATAAAAATGACATTTCCTCTCTTCTTGAGCCTTCTTTATCCAATTTAGTAAACCAAAACACTTTTAATCTTTATCATAAGAATAAATAGTGATCTTCTTTTATTAGTCTTTTCTTTTACTTCATAAAAATATGCCTATCACACAAGAACAGTTTTGTTAATGAGTATCATACAGTATTAAAAACATCTATAGCCTATTCTGTATAGAATGAGTTTATGCTTTATCTCAGAAAGTTAACAATATATGTTATTTATGAAAACTACAGAGAAACAAAAAGCAAGAAAATAAATTAATTTTATATGCCTTATTCCTGCTAACATTTTATTTTATCTCTTTATTGTCTTTATGTGTATATTTGAGTTTGGACACTGTATCAGTCTGTTTCTGCTGCTTATAACAAAACACACGGACCTAGGTGATTTATAAAGAAAACAAACAAAAATTGCTTACAGTTTCAGAGGCTGGGAAGTCCAAAGCCCAGAGAACACATCTGGTGAAAGCCTTGGTGGTGCTGAGAGTGACCCAGAGGTCTCACATGGCAGAAAATGGCAGAGCTCCTGGTACACTCTCCTTTTTAAAGCCCTCAGAACCACGTCCATAACCACCATTTTTCATCCATTGACTAGGCATGGTCCACAGAATCTAATCACTTTTTCAAGGCTCTACCTTTCAGTTATAATAGAATTTCCCACCCTCACCAATTACAGTGGAAATTAAGCTTCTAATATATGGACTTTGGGGTACACAATTCAATCAACCCACAGCACACACATATATTATTAATTATTAAAATATTGATTTTAGTCTTTTCTACCATTTCCTTCCTCCACTCCCTTCTTTTCTCTCTTTGCTTCTCTTTCTGGTTGCATAATATTTTGCTGTATGGACATTTCACCTAACCTAAACCTAAACTTCGTTGTTCATATTTAAACCATTTTCAAGTTTTCACTATAATTAGAAGTCAAAACAAAATGCTCAGAGCTAATTCAAGTCCTTGTACACATCTATGAGTATTTCCCTCAAGTGATAGAAATATTTAAGATTTACATGTAAATCTTTCTCTGCATGGAAATTACTTCAGTGTGTTATGTAAGGTAGAATATCAGTCTATACTTTTTTGTCCCTAATGCTTAGCTACTTGCCCCAGCACCTTTAATTAAATAACTAATCAATCTTTACTGACAAGTAAAAACATCTCTTGTCATATACTAAAATCTTAAAGATTCTTGGGTCTTTGGGGTGTACTCTCTGCTATTCCATTTTTCTGTCTTCCAGGTCTTGGGCCACGGTTTTACTATTTTAGCTCTTATAAGGTTAGGGTATTTAAGGTTATGTGAGTTGCAACATACTCCTTCTTCATGACTGTCCTTTTAAAAAAGACCATGGGTGATCATGTGCTTAATTTTCCATATAAAATATATAATTTTTTTTATGTTCACAATAAAGTAAAATTAAGATTTAGATGAGAGTTATATTATAGCTATAAATTAATTTGAGTGGAATTGATACACTTACAATATTTTATCTTCTCCCATGAGAAAATATCAATTTTCATCCATTCAGTTGTTCGTTCTTTTTTCTTGGTAAAATCTTGTGATTGTTTCCCTGTAGGCTTTGCACATTGCTTGTTAAGTTTATTTCTAATTAATTGTTATTTTCATTGCATTATATATGGGATAACATTTTCATTTTGTTATTTGTTTATTGCTGGTATATAGGAGTCAATTAATTTTTGTACATTTTTGCACCTTATTAAAATTAGTATTATTCTAATAGCTTTTAGTTTATTTTCTTGGGATTTCCAGATAAACAAATCATAATATTTAGGATTTTTTTTTTCAATTACATCAGCTAGAATTTTCAGAAAACCATGGAAGATATTGGGGAAAATTGCTTTCCCTTTTCCTATTTCTCATCAGTGAGCATTTCAAAACTAGTACTTATTCTAATTTCTTGTCTTGAAAAAATGTACAGTCAAGTGAAGAATTAAGCTATTATTTAAAATTTTATTTCGTCAATATATAATCCTAGCTAGAACTCATAGTATATTTCCTTAGATTCAGAAAGAGACTTTTATTTTATTATTATTATTTTTTTGTCTTTTTCCGTGTCCGGCAACAGATCGCAACCCTCAGTGTCGCCCCCATACCAGACCGGGACCGGCAACGGGATCGCAACCCTCGGCGTCGCCCCCGCGCCTCGCTCAGCCAGTGAGCGGGAACCGGTCTGTGTGTGGGATCCGAACCCTCGGCGGGAGCGCTGCCGCACCTCCCAAGGGGCGCACTAGCACAGTGCGCCACCGGGCCGGCCCCAGAAAGAGACTTTTAGAATTGCAAGGAAACTTTTAGATAATCTGGCCCAAAGTCTTCCTGTCTCTATACAGTTATAACTCTCTTCAACAATACTCTGGGGACCTTTACTCAATCTCTTTGTCATCATCTATGGCCATGTTTCCTGAAAGCGCTCCCTTTATACTTGCTATCAATATAAGCCATCCTTATTTTTATTTGGGACACAGAATGGTACTTTTTCAGGAAATCTAGGTAAAACTATTTTTTGTACAATAACAAAATAATTATAATAATATAAATTATCATTTAGCTTCTTTCTATGTGTGAGGCATCATGCTAAGTGCTGTAATACATTATCTTATTTTAATCCTCCCAATAACACATCAAAGTAATTTCTGTTCTTATGATTTTACAAATAAAGAAGCTAAGGCTCAGAGAGATCTAGAAACACTCCTAAGTTTACATTTGAGCAAGTGACAGATCTGGAATTCACCTTAAGTACATCTCTAAAGTCTTTACTCCTAAGCCCCATGCTATAATTCCTTTTTAAGAGAACATCATGTTGGTTAGAAAACACCACTGTTTATAGTTTTCTTTCCCTTCCTTTACACTATGTTCATCCACCTGCACCGTCTGATACTAGTTAAGCTCCTCTCTCTCCTTACCCGAAATAGTTTACCATGTCATGTTCTTTCCGATGTCCTACATACTTTTAGTATCACAACTTCTCATTCTCTCTCAGGAGAAAGATAAAGAGAAACCCCATATATATATATATATATATATATATATATATATATATATATATATGTATATATATATTTTTTTTTACCTATTCAAGAAGGACTTTCTCTTCACACCTTCACCAATATTTGTTATCTTTTCACTTTTCATTAATAACCATCCTAACATTTATGAGTTAGTATCTCACTGTGGTTTTGATTTGCATTTTCCTGATGATCATTGATGTTGAGCATATTTTCATATACCTCTTTGCCATTTGTATGTATTCTTCATTTTTTAATAGAATTATTTGTTTTTCTGCTATTAAGTTGTGTGTATTTTTAATATATTTTGGATATAGATTCCTTATCAGATATATGGTTTGTGAATATTTTCCCCCATTTCATAAGTTGTCTTTTACTTTGTTGACTTTTCCTGGTCCCTAATTTGTATGATGGTGGTTGTTTTAGTTCATTTTGTTGTATTTTAACAATACTATAGTGATTTAAAGTTTTATATTGAGCTATATTATATCATGGAAGTTGGACAGTCAGTCTAACAGATCTTGGAGGATTAATTGTATAGTTTTAAATGCAGGAGTTAGTTTATATGTTCATATTCCTACCACTTATCTGAGTCATTACCTAAGTTCTTCTGGGCTATTAAGAATTCCTTAGATATGAAGCGTAGTCAAATGGTCAAACTATAGAATTCAAAGAGCTACAAACTCTCTGCCAAACCCCTATCTGGGGTTCACATTGCCTTTGCAACATCACCAAAGGCAATGCTTAACCTCTTCCTGAGTGGCCCCCACTCCCATTGTAGGGCAGCCAACACCTGCATCTCCATAGTCCTGCATACTTTCTCTGCCTTCCACTGTTACATACAAGACTAATTTCACTTTCCTATTGGGTTCCTTGGGTGGTTGAAAAAGTATCTCCATCCACTAAATCTCTTTCTCAAAGAAAATTTGTTTCTCTAATTATTTCTCCGAATACATGAGTCAAATGACATTGCTGGCAAGATGGAAAACCAGTTCCAAGCAAGCAAGTTTTGAGACAGAGCACTTCTTAGGCCTCAAAGTTATCATTTAAAATTTATGTAGAGTCAATTCTCCTGACCATTTTTAAATAATGAAAAAGCAAAAAAGGAATAAAGACAACTACAAAAAAACATCATTTTTCAAGTTGTCGTATGTAATATTTCCCAAACTCACATCTTACTTTTAAGATTAAAAAAGAATTATCTTTGTTGATAATTTAACTTTTAAAATATTTATGCAAACTTATGATTCTAAGAATTCCTATAAATCTAAAAGAAACAATGCCGGGGAAAACCAATTTCAAGAATAATTAAAATAGACACGTATAACTCACATCATATACAACTTATAAATACTTTCAAGATGTGAATATTCATATCTCAACAATAAAAAAAGTGATGGTTGTGCTTGAATTATTTTAATGGACTGAAAGAATCATCAGAAGTTAAATTATATCTAATTAGTGGCCCACATTAATCACTAGGAGAGCTCAAGGCTCTTTCCTAACCTCTCCAATATTTACCCTAGAAAGCACAGTGAGTGTATAGGAGATCAATTGATGAGTTCTTCCAGAAAAAGGTAGTTTTCTTTGGTAATGAGTGCCACAATTCTAATTAAACAATTAGCTGCATAATCACCTGTTTGTTGTTCTCTCATTTCCTCGGGATTGCTCACCTTCACAGAGGGTGAAGACCTTGTTCAGCACCGTTTCCTCACTGGATGGCGCTGTACCAGGAACAGAAAAGTAACCCGGTGAACATTTGTTGAATGAATGAGCAATCCAGTCAGGAAATGAATGGCATAATACTAAGAAAACAGTGTCTCTTGGGGTAACCCTCATCCACATAGTTGGTGTGGCCAGAGAAACCACAGCATTTGGCAGTCGTGCCTGCCCCAGGTAGGTCTCTGGGGCAAACACTTTCTCTCACCCTTTCTTGGCACACTTTTCCCAGGATTTCTTTCCTCGGGATTAGAACGTAGGATGAGGAAAGCTGACGTTTGGATGGAAGTCCACAGGTAAAGGGACCAAGAGAATCATGGAGTGGCTGCCCTCTGTTTTTCCCTTCAGCCTTAGTCCTGACAACTCTACACAACATACACTATGGTGCCCCAGGGTTCAGTCTAACTGTAAGACACACTAGGGTTTGTCATTTTAAACAGGCTGATTCTGCCCTGCTTTCTCTTTAGCTTCTCTCCCCTCAGGAACCAGGCTGTCTGGAGCAAGTAGGAAATACAGTGTTTGGGGTCCTGGGTCCTTGATTCTAGCTCACTGCCTTTATTTATGTTAACATTGCTACTATCAAGTCATAAATAGATAAATAAATAAGTAAAATCTGGAGAAAATAATTCTATGTCTTTTATAATACATACAAAATAAAATATTATGAGGGTGTGATGTACTTCTCGCTTCTAAGTTTTGACAAGATTGAGCCCTTCTAAATTTAATTTTATAACACAATTACTACATAGTCAACTGTTACTAGGCAAAGGAATCTCCTAGGCTTGAAAATATACTCCCTTAGGCATCATCCTACTGTCAACATCTATTAAAATAACTGAAGACCCAAGTCCAGATGTGTGCTAGTAATACATCAATAATACAAATACAATAATACAAATGCTTTAAAAATCCAAAAGCCATCACTACACAAACACAAACTTAATTCTCATCAAAATAAATTCCTGGATATTTACACAAATAAAAGAAACATTTCATTTACTCAGAAAAAAATGGAAAGAAATAGGTTTCTCTGAACTTGGTCTCAAGCATCTTGGCATTTTTCCTCTTTATATTATATTCTTCCTTTTTATGGGATAGGGCCACCCATGACAAGGTCAGTGAATTGGGTTCCTTCGTTCCTGGGGAATTTGCACATCTAGGAAAAGCCAGACAAAATATACTAACACTTGTTCCAGAGGAAGGTTGCCACAAAACTTGTAAAAGGCAATTTTTGGAAGTATCATATGCAATTAAGATAATGCTTCAGTGTACCTGTTGAGATATTAATGAACTCCCAGTGGGGCGTTATCAAGTTCACAGTCAGCAGTAATTTCACTCTTAGTTCTTATTAAGCTTTATGGATATGGATCCCCCCAAAAGGGAAAATGGTTAAATAGCCCTTCCAGGCTCTTCCTTTGAAGCATCCCTCCCTTCAATTTATACTTTGCCCCTCTCTAGCTACCATTTCTTCTCATATTAGGAGGGTTGGGCAGCAATTCTGATTTGGGTAGTATTTATTTACTCCAAAGTGCTAAGAAATAACTAATCATTTTGAATTAGTTTAAAAGCTGGAGTTTTACACAATATTAAATTACTCATGGCAGAGATGATTATCAATTATTGTACCTCTTTTTTCCTTCATCTTTCATTGCTTTAATCACATAACACCAAACACCTTCTACATTCTGTGAGTGGTATGTAATTATTTTCTTGAGATCCAAGTAGTTTTCTGTGTGAATTGCAAGTTATATTTGTTGTAGTACATATTTAAAAGAAGGCCAGCTGTTATGTTTATTGTTATTGCTTGATTAAATCTTTATATTACCAGGCACTGTGATGTGTGGTGCTTTACATGTACAATCTCATGAATTTTTGCAACCTATAGGAGGTACAAATATTATTGTCATATTCACTGTTTAGCCTGTCCAGCATACATTCATGATTTTCTTTCTTTCTTTTCTTTTTTCTTTCTTTTTTTGGTTACGGCTCTCTGATATGCCTTTAGAAACCACCCTCTCTCATCTCTGGGTTTCTGTGGTTTAGGATTCAGATGCTGGAACATGTGACACAAGTTGGCCAATTAGAACACAGGATTTCTTTAGCCACAGGATTGACTCAAGAGGAATCAGATAACCTAATCCGCACCAATGTGAACCAGTGGGATGAAATATCAAGGTGGGGTCAGAATTCATAGACAAAAGAAACATTTATTTTTTTTACTAAAATTCTGAGAGGAAACAATATCAGGCTATGGTTACTGATAATGATAGTGGTGATGATTTCACCAGCGGAAGGGAGGGAAACCTACTTATCTTACATACCACACAGTTGGTGAATAGGCATAAAGCCAGAGAAAAAATGTCACTTAGAACTTGTCTCATCCCATTTTACATGAAACATAGAAAATAAGGGAAAAAGCTGAGATGTTTAGGTGGTTAATAGCAGCCAAAATTGCAACAACACAGGCAACTCCCATGAAACCAGATAAACTGTCCAGGACTGTTTCTCTATCCACAAAATGGTGTGAATCATATAAGCCCAAAATATATCACAGGATAAAGATGGAAGATCTACAAAATGAAAATTTTACATGCCTTACTAACATACAGTGCTGTTTTGTCTGGTGCTATTTGCTTAGACAGACATCCTACTTATAAGCGTTGGTGTGTGTGTGTGTGTGTGTGTGTGTGTGTGTGTGTGTTATATGTAAATAGGCTCTCTGAGGTTTTCTGTAGATTAGGGAAATACTCCCTCCTATATGCCCACAGAATTCAATGACACAGTACAACAGAGGCCTTTTCCTCTTGACGTGGTACCACAGAAATCATCAGCATGCACTTTACTAGAGGAATAGAGAAAAGAAAAGGGAGAAAACCATTTTTATGACCTCTCATAGTCCTTCCTAATCTTAATTGTATATGAACTATCTCTGGCCAGTAACCTAGGATTAATCGCTATAGACAATCATATATTAAGAAACTAAACAAAGAAAGGGTTTATTTTAACATTTCTCATATTTATCAGATGTGATCCTAGATCTCGTTCAAGCCCCACGGGCCAGAGTCTCATGCATAGATGCTTGCTTTACCAGATAAAAAGGCTGACTTTTAAGACTGACTTACTTTGCTAGCAATCTAAATGTCAACTCTCTGTAAAGCAGAGTCTCTCAACCTCAGTACTATTGACATTTGGGGCCAGATAACGCTTTGTTGTAGGGGGAAAAAGGTCATCCCATCCAGCGCAATGTAGAATGTTTAGCAGCACCCCTGGCCTGCATCCACTAGATGCTGGTAGCGTGTTACCCAGTTGTCACAGTAAAAAAAATATCTCCAGATAAATGCAGAGGGAGGGAGGGGAGCATGGGAGGACAGTTGAGCACCACTGGGCTGAAGATTTATCTGTGCAAACGGACAAGCACAATCATAATACCATAATCACAAAGGAAAATAAAAGAAAAAGCTGTTTTTGATGCCTTGTAGACTCTGTATACTTTCCACATTTTGCTTTCTACTTGATAATCTTTCTCAGTTATCAAGTTCCTTGTGTTTCCTAGCCACCATCAATCATCTGGTCTCTCAGTAGAAAACACAATGACAATAGTGCTGGAGAGCTTCGTCCTTTACGTGGACACAGCCAGGAACTTCTTAGAGTGAAGAGAGACTTTTCAGAAGAGAATGAAATTAAATCCAAATGATTTTCTCTTTGAGGACCATTGCCACCTTTATAAGTATGTTTTAGAAAAGAGAAAATATTTTTTGGTTATTTAAAGATGATTGAAAATGGAATGTTATAGTTAACTGAATATTCTAGTAAACTACATGGTATGCTTTATGTGAATTCAGTTTTCATAAAGTTAGAGGACAATAAAGAGCACTCAACAGAAATGCTGCTGAACATGACACCATTTTTGCTTAATGACTCAGAAGCCACTTTCAGAGTCAAGCTGAGCCTTGGGCACACTTGTTCTCGCTGCACCAGAGTACAGATGTAGATGTTCCGGAAGGTGAAGTTAAATCTTTGCTGAGCCTTTGATTCCTTGAAAGGGGCTTACTTAACAAAAATTCCTTATTTGCTCTTTTTGTCTTATAAGAAGCATAGAAGCAATGTTTTCTTGATTGTTGTTTTTATATGCCTCATCTTCTAAGCAAACAAGCATTTAGTGTCCACTTGTTAATATTAAAAAAAAAGATTCAAAATATTTTGCATGGTAAATAATTCCTTATTATTTTATTCAAATAATACAATATCACATCAGGAGTATATGTTCAGTTTTTTTGTTTGTTTGTATTGTTTCATTTTTAATCTGTAGATTTTCGGCACTGAGGATACAGTAATTAATGAGATAGAGCAGCTCTATACATGCTTGTAGGAACCCAGACATTATATAAAGAATGCATAAATAACTCCATGAGTGCATTCATGCATCACTACTCACCAAATAGGGGATATAATATATAGCTTTTATAAAGCATGTGGCCCATAGTCCCTTTCCCCCCCCCCCAGAATATTTATTCTATTCTTAAATGACTGCTGTTTCTCAGAAACCACTTTGGAGAGGGACACTGGCATAAATAAAATATTAAAAGGTCACTGAGGAGAGAGCAAATATTCAGAACTAGAAGTTCAGAAAATCCATGACCATGGGTGTTCTGTAAGCTAATTGGGAGAAAGGAGGCAGATTTTCTCCACCCAGGGAGACAGGAAAGCCCTCCCAGTGAAGAGAAATGGTAAAGGCAAGTGCATAGAGTAATGATGAAGTGGGGTCCTTTTAAGAAATCAGAGAAACTTCTCTGGCTTGAGGGTAGAATCTATAATTCCACTTGATTTACAACTAGAGAAAAGAATGTGGCAAGATAATAGAATAAACAAAATTAATAACCTATCTAAATTTGTTTTGTTTCTTTTCCTATTATAATAATTACTCTTCCAGACTAATAGAAATACAAAATCTTTCTAACACACATTATTGCACTCTTGGAGGAACAGACAGGAGATACAGAAACATAAATCTCAAGAGCTAAGAAGTCCCCAATACCTCCAGTGTAATAACTGACTAAGAGGCCTCTTCACTTGGATACCAGCATCACTTGACAAAGATTCAATTAGAGAAAGTGTCATTGATTCTTCAACAAGGTCTCTGTGACAAAAGGTTTTTGTGGTTCTGTGGTATTTGAAGCAGGTCACTCCCTGCTGTTCAAGGGGATAAGGAATTTGCTCACTTTGATAATGAGGATCTCTGCTCCCTACAGATCATAGATATTGGTGGAAGAAGCAAATCTGAGCACCTGCCTTTCTATTCTTTTCTGTCAATCTGTTTTCTGGCTCCCGATGGGTATATAAGAATAGAAAAGGAAAAACAAATGATAAAGCTTCTGGAAGAGGAAAATCTTAGCGTCTGGTCCACAATGTTAGTGCCATGCATCCAAGTTTAATAGATCCTGATATAATTGTCATATGTGCTTATGACTTCCTAAAAAAGAAATTGTCAGGCTGGTGTAGCCTGATAGGTTCCTTTCACTGCACATTATTGGAAATATTGACTTGTTCTGGAATTGAACATTTCTGATATCCCTTCTCTATATCCAGCAATGGCTTCTGCTATCACGTCACCTGCCACCATCTGATCTTCCAATTATTGTGATTGCAGCTTTTTAAAATGTAATTGCATTTTAGGTTGACTGCTTCCTGGGAGATTGAGGGAGAGAGAGGCTGTCATCAGTGGAAGTGATACTAGCTGTATTTTCACAAGTTTGCTTTGAGGAAGATTTTGAGATAGAGCTGCTAATCCCCTCCAGAATGCATGGATTCCTGTTAAAGGCAAGTCTTGGCTGGACTTGGGCATTTTGTTCTCTTCCTGATCTTGTTCTTTAGACACAAGGTTATGAGGGACAATTTAGTCAGAACAATGTATCTCAAACGGTCAAGGATGGGATGTTAATGCTAATAGAGTCAAATCTTTACTGTTACAGAAGAAAACAATGCCCAGAGAGGAAGCACAATTTACCAAAAGTCACATTGCCATAGAGTTACTGAGAAACAACCAGAATCACATATTTTGACTTGGTCCCATGGTGATGTTTCCAAAAATCTCTACTGTTCTGTCAAAGCCTTTAGACCTTCTATATATTAGATTTCAAAAAAAAAAAAAAAAAAGACTCATTTTGATGATTAAGCAATATTCATTATGAACTTGTGTGGTTGCAAAAATAAAAATTCTAAACTAACAATTGCTTGAAATGTGCTTATTTCTTTCTCACATAAAATAATTAGATAGGTAAACAGTTCAGAGTTGGTATGGCATTCCCAGTCACCAGGAACCTGGGATCCTTGTATTTCTGCTCTAGCATGTCAACTCCATCCTAAATGTCATTCACAGTCTAAGATGTCTCCTAAAGCTCTGGGCAGTAAGAAGGGGGATGTGAAAAAAATAAAAATAAAAGGTCATCTTTTCTAGTTGGGTGAAGTCCTTCTAAAGCACCTTCCCAGTTTTGCATACAGCATTTCCACCTACACTTTTATCATTGTCCGATATAGCCTCTTGGGTCACAACTAGCTGTAAGAAAAGATTTTTGAAATGTAATCTTTTAGCCATGTATTTGTCACTACAAACAAAACTGAGATCTACTACTGGGGAAGAGGAAGGAATATAGAGAGAGTGGCAATTATCTTCCACAATCACAAAGGGTGGGTAAGAGTTGCTAATATGCAGCTTTAGGACAAGGTACTTGTAAGTAGGAACAGTTGACATTTTAGGTGGGGTTAAATCAATATTTAAAATAATTATATAGAAGGCAAAGAAGAAAAAGGCTGTGGGCAATAATTCCCTAGTAGGTATTGTCTCTTGACCACAGGCAATTAAGTATGCCAACAGTACACTTCCATTAGGATCATCTTGTAATGACTCCAAACAGTGCTCCTATTTCCATGAAAGCAGTCCAGGCACTAAATGGGTGTGTTTCTAATGGCATGGGCTTTATAACTTCCCAATTCTTCTGCTATGAATGTCCATGAATGTTCACTAAGTGTTCAACCTTCTCCTACTAAAGACTCCTTTTAAATATGTGTAAGTTCAAGATTCATCCAGAAAACAACATTTTCTCCCAACTTCAGCTTATGGACAACTTTGTGAAAGTTATTAAGGTTCCTGTGCTCTTTTCTGCCATTATGTTTCTCCATGGATTGGAAAGATAGCTCCCTCACCCACTCTACTTTGGGCAATTAAGAAGTCATGATTCTTGATTTCTCTGCTACCAAGGGCAGGAAAATAACTAGAGCTATAAACCATTATCCCAAATGGAGAACCCATGAGATTCTACTAGTCATTGTGATTAGACTATATATCCGGGGGCAATGAGCTATGGGCATTGCATGTCTGGTTTTGAGCAGTCATACTTGAGTTATGTTTATATTCATGCACAGAAAATAAAATAGAAAGAATGAAAAGATAATTTCCCAGCTAAAATGTCAAACGAAGTGATGAAGATTCATTTCATTTCTTACAGTAAAAGGATAGACTGAAAAACAAGTGTCACAATCAAATTTTAAAAGGACTCTAGAAAATCAATACTTTAAGTACCTTTTTTTTTTTTTTTGAAAGTTGAAAAACCTCTATGCCAAGAAAAGAATTTCTTCTAATTTTTCACCAATAGTGGTCATTTTATTTTATGACCACCAGATTTTTTTTTAAGCAAAGGGCTCCAAATATATATTTAGTTTTCAACTATTTTAGTCTTCCTTTCCTTTGCCATCTTTTGCCTTTATCTCTCTAAAATTATACAGTGTGTGTTTTCTCCCTGAAAGAATCCTATTTACTGAAGCTGGCACCTATAGCAGAGAAAAGGTTCACTTTTCATTCTGATCTTAATCTATTGTTACAGTAAAAGCAATAAGCATACTAAGGAGATTTGACTTCTCCACTGCTGATAAAGAATTCACCTAAAACTTTCCAAATATGAAAATTGAACATTCAGGTTAAGCAACCAGTACTGGGAGCAAAAAAAATGTCAGAAGATTCCAAAATTAGTTTCTTTTAGGTTTGAAATAAATAAAACATTTGCACATATCTCACTTATGTGTATGTATAGTAAAAATAAAAATTATTATTATAATGCATATATTACTAATTACAGATATTACATATATTTTGTATAATTTAAAGAATACACCTTCCTAATTAGCATTAAGAAAAATAAACCTAAAAATCTTTTTATATATCTTAAGGAAAATTCTAACTAGAAGCTATTCAAAAAAATACTAACACTGGAGTTGAAAGTAACCATCTTTAACCTAAAAGATATTAGTGATAAGAAAAATAAATGCTGAAATATTAACTGTAATTTGTATGAGAAGATACAGCACTGCCATTAGGGTTAGATGCTATGAACCACTGTTTTTGGAGGGTTTAATTGCTCTGCATTAACTGGTCTGATTCCTTCTATACTCAATCTATTTCCCGAACACCTCATTGCAGCCATCCTGTAGAAGATGTTAAGGACACCAGGAGATGTGACCTTTCTTCTTCAAGTGTTTAGACAAGACAGAGGTGTGACCTTGTAAATATTGTAAAGTAAATGTTGCTGCTCTCTAGAATTGCAAATAGGAGAATATCTCTCCAAATATCTCCAACACCCTTCCCAGCAGAATGCCAGAGTATTGGGTAATTTCACAAGTGTCATCACTTTTTACTAAAGCAATGAGCTCTTTTTAAGATGAGCCTCATGCCAATTTGATGTAGTTTGCAGCTACTAGTCAAGAGCTCATGGTTCTGGCTACTGCCCACCTTTGCATAACTTCTCTGGAGTCAAACATTTAGACAATTGAGGTTTACCCAACCTGTTAAAATAGACCGGTGTGCATCTTAGTGCCAATATCTTAGAGAGATGGTGTCCAAATGTATTTCTTAACAAACTTACATCACTAGCCCTGAGAAAAAATGGAGGAAAGTCACAGTAGAGAAAGACAGGTGGAAAGAGAGAGAAACTAAAGAGAGAGAAAGAAACAAAAGAGGAGAGTAACCTAAATGGTTTCTCATGACAACACCACCTTTTATCTTGGAATGTTTAACTTTTTGTTAATTAAGGTCTTTTTTTTTTAGGTTGTCCATGATATGAATAGTAATTAACTCAGTTCCCCTCCTCACTCCACATAGTCCTGGAAATAGTTAAACACCACAGTGACAATCAAGATGTCAAGGCATCTCCAAGCCTGTTCATTCTTTCAATCACCAGACCACGCTTCCGTCAAAGTCAACAAACCCTAGGGATTTCATGTATGACACAGTTATGCCCTCCAGAGCAGGGCCATTAAAACATCAGGGGTGATTGTCAATTCATGGATCTGTCTCTGAAGGCTGTGCATTTGACCATCACTGACTACTCATAAATGGGAGTTTTAGAGCAGAGTTATGGTAATAGATGGCACTTTCAGAAAGGTAATTTCAAATCTTAGCAAAGTACCAGAGCACCTGCCTATTTTGGGATAGAAATCACAGGGCTCATCATTAGTCAAGTTCACTTAAAGCTACAGGCTGTTGGAACCACTGAGTAACCTTCCCAAATAGCACATCTTCACAACTGATCAGCACCTTTGATCTATTTCCAGAATGATGTTCCTTGGCTCCTAGGCTGTCCTGATCCTGTTTGCTTTGTAGCAGTAGGAAAGATTCTGTTTTTTTATTCTTCTACTTCCTGACACTGCACAGAACAAACTATAATTAGGAAACCACCTGAGGGAAAGGTGACAATTCAGCTGTCAATTTTCATGGATAAATCCCATTTCTATCAACTCAAGCAAGGCAAGCCTCTCATCCTCAAAATAGATATTTAAGAGGTGCTGTTGTTAGTTGGTTCACTGCCCTGTGAAGCAGAGCAATCACAGCAATGACAGTGACTACAGCAACAACAGAAAATGTGAACCAAAAGAGAACCCTCTCACTGTGAATATTTTCACTGCCAACAAGTCTACAATACGGGTATGGAGTGATGCGAAACAGCCATTTTGAAAAATACCCCTCCTAAGGCTGACTAACAGCTGTCACATCACAATAGTGAATGAAGCCCAACAGGGCACTCAGAGACAAATGAGTATAA